>NC_079173.1:41935751-42235751 GCF_947568905.1 Ostrea edulis
AAAACATGGTTTTCTTCAAAATTAGTCATTGTTCAAGAAATTTTTATTTATATTTGGGCCACTAATTTTCATTCTGATTCATGATTCGTACGTGGACTGCTACTTAAAACGCTAAACAGAAAACAGAAGAAAAACAATATATTATTGTATACGGAAAATGTAAATAGAACGATTTCTTTACTATCATATATACACATGTGTCTTTAATATGAATACACATGTGTACAGCATAAGGATTATATAACCCCTACTGATTTTTAGGGGACGTGGTCAGTTATTTCTGCACATAGGAATGTATTGTTCTGCTCAATATTTTGAAATTATTTTTGCACTAACATCATTTAAATGATGCACGGATATAACCTTTTTTATGCCCCTTCAAATAAGGACCATATTGTTTTGCATCTGCCGGTCTGTCGGTATGTCGGTCGGTCAGTAGATCGGTCGGTAGACCTCATGTTGTCTGTTCAATATCTCGAGAATCATTCCTTTGATCACAATGATATTTCATGTGTGTGTTGGTTATGAGTAGAAGAGATTTAATCCACTCTGGACTTATGAAGAACCAGTCTGCACAAACTCTTGGAACCTGGTAGTAAAGAATCACATTTAACTATAACCAGCCTTGATTTAAGAGTATTTCTTAATGTGAAAGAAAATTACTTCCTTTTATACAATATGAAAAAACGCAGCTGACTCGTGGATAGCATTGTCCTCTACTATCTTCTTTAATTTTTAGGTCAAAATTATATTCCTTTTAGTATATGTAGGATTCACCAATACAACCTATAGCTATCATTTGGTCAAGTACTGCCTGACATGTTTCATAACAGTTGTTATGCCATTCTTGGTACACTGGTTTTGACTACTGAAAACTCCGTTCAACTGATCAAGATATATGGATCATGGCGGATGTGAGCAGTCAACAGGTATGCTCACTCCTCCTAAACACCTGATCCCTCCATTGGTGTGTCCAGAGGCTTGTGTTTGCCCAACTCTATTTTGCATTGCTTATAGGAGTTATGACATCACTGTTTCTTATCTTTACCTTTCATGAAACAATTTAAAGTTCAAATGTTGGTGTCTATCTTTGGTTTTGTAAAATGTGTTAGTTATGATGACAGATTCCCGCTTCATGTCCCTGACTTCCTGAAAATAAAACAGTAGAATCGCTGTATTCTATGGATATTTTGATTTGCTATGTGAATATTTCCTAGAAGAATCAGTCGTCTTCTATGGTATTTCAAACCTACCCTTTAAGTCATTGCGGGGAGTGGTGGTGTAAAGTAATGACAAGTCGCACGTTTTGATGCTGGACATTGTGGAAAAGTTTTGCAATTTCAAGTTTACTAAAAATACTTTAATCTTTAATTAGAATCCATAGTCAGAAAAACATTACTTGTCCAGTGGTACTAGTTTAATTTTTAGTATTACCTTCAAGAACCATATAATGAACGCACATAGTTTCCTTTTCATCGTCAATTTTGCATCGTGCATGACATATTCGGCGCAGAAATAGTACATATGCAAGTGTATTTACGTCAAAATTGAACCAAACCCGAATGAAATGTATGGCATATCGAATTAATTGGCCATCCAGTTTCCTAACTTGCTAGCATTGTTTTCTAAACTGTTTATGATTATTCCGCCTTGTGCATCAGAGTTTCTAAACATCTATATTATACAGGACTTGTCTGTAAATCGGACTGACTACACATTTGCCATCCTTACGGGGAACTTCAGTCTTCGTTTTGGAGACACGACAGATTGCAGTGGGCGTGTCGATCGTCTGAATTGTCATTTCTTCGGCAATGCCGTCATTAATACTCGAGGAACAGGGATGATTATCGATCAAAATGTAAGAACAAATTCCTTAATATGGAGTTGTCGAAGATTGTTTTATACCACTTTACAGTATAGTAGTATACAGCTGTATGGATATGAGTAGCATTTACATAATTACACTAAATACAATGATGAAATGCCTTACTTATAGCTTTGCTAAAATGCAGTTTATATGTAAATCAATTGTATCTCTCTTGACCTTTATTGTGTATAAAGGCACTGCTCATCGTTAGAAGTATTCGTAAATTTTCAACGTTGAACAAGATTTATCAGTCATCTGATATGCCTCGGCGGTTTTTCGAACTTTGGTTATTTGCATTCATATTGTGATGCGTGATTTTCGTGTTGGTCTCAAACGTCTTTATCCTCAATTTCCCGAATTTATGTAGCAATATTCCATCATTACCTGGATATAGTGTTTATATCTCTCAACTGATTCGATAAGCAAGATCTTGTTCTGTGTATGATCAGTTTTGGAATCGAGGCAGGCTCCTGACAAACAAGTTGGTGTTACAAGGGTTTAAATAGTCAACATGTTGTATATTTTATGGTAGTGATAATGCTGGAATCTACCAATGCGATCTGTCATTAGGTCAAATGCTGTATCGGGTGTTTATATCGATTGTTAGACCCTTCTTGGCACATTGATCTCGAGTACGGATTACTCCGTTTTTCTGTATAACACATGGGGCTCACGGCGGATGTGACCGGTCGACATCTGATACCATGTCTGTCAGCCATTACCCAACTCTCTGCTCTGTATTGCTTATAGGAGTTGTGAGATTAATTAATGTTTGGTATCTTCACCCTCCATTAATGTAGACGTACGGTTATCAATGTTTGCAGATCCAATGGGGTGTACTAAAACATCACTACACTGCCATACAAAATTTCACACGTTCCACAGACGGCTCTGAAATATCATTCAAATGCGGAGGCTGGTGGGGAAAATGTGGGCCCTTAGACATGCAGATAAAAGTTGTTTTGACATCTGAATTCGGTACGTAGTATTTGTTTCCATTTTCCAACTAGTATTTGCATCTAGCTATCTCTCGATCTATATATATCTTAATCTATTAATCGACCCATCTATAATATATATATATATATTAAATATAGTTGCACAATGTGCTCTTTTTGTAGAACTTGTTATGCTCTGAAGAGCCAAACTACACGGCGAAAGCGCTAAGTGAAATTAATTAAATGTGGATCATGTGTATTTAGTCATCGTTGGATATATTTTTTCCACGTATTACTTATATCATGGACATTTTGTGCAATTTTACTATATACTCAGTTCAACAGTGTGTTACTCTAGTTACCAATGTAGCTTATTGATACTTGTCGTGCTTTTTCCGTGTTGTTTGTTTATTTATTATATGTCTTTTGAAAAACATTTTGGACCAGCTCTTTGGACGAATAAGGCATGTCCTAATTCGCTCACCTTTTAACATTGCATACCAAGAAACATGTAGTCTGCGTTCTAAATAGGTTTGTAGATTAGTGTAGTTGTAGTACTAGATGTATTTATATATAGTTTTTGTTATTATTATCTGTTGATATTGGCCACATTTTGTAATTCTTTTCGTTTGTCCTGAACAAGGGACGGGACGTCCCGAGAATTTGACAATCTGATTGTTCGTGTCTTTGGTCGTATTAGTGTTTTGTATAATTCTTTGTGTTTGACCTTGTATCCATATTGTGGATCCGACACTTTGAGGTATCTGGTGGTGTTGGAACTTTAGTACGCTTAAATATATATATATATATATATATATATATATATATATATATATATATATATATATAACGTAAGGTTGGGTGTTATAATTGTTTGTTTGTGCTTTATATTAAATATTCTATACAATTGCATCAAGAGATCCACTCTCCTTATAAAATATCTTAAACACTGAATGACACAGCGACTGTGTGGGATTGCATCAGTGTGTATTAGTAGCGCTTTAGGAGCATAACAAAGCTTCCTTTTTTAGGGAAGTCGTTGTGGCCGAGTGGACTTACGCACTGGTTTGACAATCTTGCTAGGCGGTGGGTGCCGTACGTCGTTGGTTCGACCCCGGGCTGGGGCGAAAATTTTCAGTACCTAGTTGTGATTATTTAGTGCTTTATATATATATATATATATATATATATATATATATATATGGACCAGTCGTGTATATCAACTTATTTCAAGTTCAACTTTACACCTTGTATTCCCTACAGCTATACTTCTGCTATTGCATCCAAACTTTTCAATTATAATCAAATTTTACAGTACCTAGATATAGAACATTTTCTACGTAATCCATCAACGTGTTCTTGTTTTTAATCTTCTTTCAGCTATAGTCCAGCTGGACATGTCATTACTCGTGATGTTGTTATAGTTGAAAATGAGGACATATAATCACTTATTATAAAAGGTCCTAAATACAGAGAACATCTGTCTCTTAATTGGCGACATAACTGCATCTCTATTTTGAATTATGTCGAAGATTATGCCACCCGATGGAGTAAATATGAAAAAGAAGAACTTGATATATTGTCAGAATGGGTTAAAATCATAAGAGGTATTTTAAAATTCCGCATTAGACATATCAAAATAAAAGTACGTACCATTTATCCTTCCGTGTTTAGTAAACTAGAAGTGATAACAGAATTAGATTAGGTTACATAAGGAATATGTTTTGGTTCCAGCTGACAAACAAGTACGGCTAACAAAAGTGGAATAAATGCCAGGTTTTTTGATAATACAGTTGTATTAATGAACCGACGTGACATAATTTATATTCGGTCTCTTATAAAAACGATGTCCATGACTGCGTTTCCATTTCTTAGTATTAGGAAACAGTATTATCACATTCACGCTATTTCCTTCTGGACAAGTTACATTTCCGACATATACATTATCATTGCATTTATGTGGAAATACAGTGTCCAGGGTCCTGATCCAGTCATCTTCTCGTTGTGTAGGAACATAAGTACTTAATGTTAAATCGTTTGCTTGATGGTATTTTTCCCCTAAAACAATTACCCTCATGGACAAGATGGAGATGTCCGGTAAATCGAAATGCTTGTGAAGAGGTTGGTTACCACCATTATTTATTTAAAATATGTGTCCTAATATTCTTTTATTAAGTGAATCCTTACTAACCCCCCCCCCCCCCCCCACGTCAATTAAGCCATATAGGTTAAACTAACTAGGGTAAACAACGTTAGAAGATTTACAAGTCAAATATTCAACAGTTTTACGTACAGAAAACTTTGGTTCAGTGAAATTGCTGGTAAATACATCTCAAATGATCGGTTTATCACAGGGTTTGCAATTTTTACAGAGTATTGTGAGATCGAGCACATATGATCTGAAAAGGTATCATCAAAAATAGAACATAATAGTATTTTCCTGAGTATAAGACTTTTTGTTTTTTACCAAACTAACAATTTGACGATTGTACATAAGACAAATAGTTGATATATCGAAGGATCATACGAAGGACACCAACCGATCTGCAGGAACCTGTGTCCCTTATAGGCTCCACAGATTGCCACCATTTTATACTGGCCACCGTGTCACCCAGTATTGTTTAGTTATTGTGTATATTCATGAAAGAACATGTATCGAGTGACAAGTATCCTCGGTAACAAACTCTCCACCAACAGGGATACAAGCTCGATGGTTAAATGAAAGGTGAAGATAATAAATAAGTATTTCGTTATAAATAAATCGTTATTTGAATGACACAATCGTATATTTCTGCGATTAACCATCATATCTGCTTAATTCAGGCAATTCTTAATATTTCATTGCAGTGCCAGATATAGAAGCGCAATCAGAGGTGTGCATCATGTAACGAAATATGATGGTGATGGAGTCGTTCTAACAAACACAAAATATCCAGTGCAAGTTGACAGTATGCCGGTGATGCAAAACAGGAGTTCTTTTAACTGGACTTTAAATATTTACCTCTCTGGGAGTTTTTAATGATATGTTTAAACCTCTTAATCAAAACGTTTGGACATGTCTTTGTAATGTTGTGTATAAATGTCTCTCATTACGTGAATGTGCTTTATCTAGAACTCAAAGTAACGAATCCAATAACATTGCATAAAGGCAGACAAAGCAACTATCATTTGCTGTAATCTTCAATTAAAGATAATTTATTTCAAAATTTTAAAACATTAACAACACATTTGCTGCAATTAAACGAGATTGAACGATATTTTCTCTCAATCGCCCTACAGGGAAACTAAAATAATCGCATGACTGACTTACAATATTAGGACGCAAGTGGAAATACACCAGATGGCTTTCATGGATAATTATTTTTATTGGCATCGCAATAATACATATACTGTACTACTAATATCAATTAACTGACGCAGTTTTCCTTTTTAATTATGCATAACACAAAATGTATCGTGCGATTAATTTGCAAGAACTGTTTTGAGTGTATGTCTCTCTGTGATATTTTTGTATATTTGCATATTCATGAATAAATAAAGAAATACTGCAGGGATTGTCCTTCGAGAAGCACAAGCAAATTTTTAGCTGAACATTTTAGATTTTATTTTTTCATGTTTAATTGTTCGGATTCTTAATTCTAAGAATCATGCAATATTGGATTTCCGCGGCACAACCAATGTTGTGAAAATGGGTCATACCTTTAGGGAAAAATCATATGGGTGTATATTCTATGAGAATCTGTTTATTTTGATATTGCATCACTCGGTATTATTTACACGACAGAAAACAAAAAAGTTTTTACCGTGTACTAATTTATATAAAAATTGTCGGCAATATCAAAAGGGAATGGGTGATTTCGGTAAATTTATAGCAAAATTGCAATAACATGAAAATCAAATCATTGCTTTTTAGTGAATAATCGAAATTTAAAAAGCAGTCCTAATATTTACATTTTCCATATTGGTACACAAGACATGTATACTTTGATACAGCAGGCCTAATCTAAGAAATAGAAATATATGGGTACATCTGCAATATATCAGATGATGTGAATAAGGATGGTGCATATCCATTTCAATTTAGTGGATTTGAGAGAGGGTTGATGAGACTAAGATAAAACATGTACCTTTGTCCAGGAGAGGGGAGAGCTACATACTGTACATAAAATAGTATGAACACAATTCTGACTAATAATTGATATACCACATAAAGTGTTGGGATAAAAAAGCAATGTCGCAATTTATTATCGACTCGTAAATAACTCATTGGGCATCCAATTTCATTAAAGTTATATATATTACATGTACTTTGTCTTTCATTTAACAATTTCACCACTGTGTTTTAAAAATATAGACTCTTTTTTATATGCAAGGGGCCTCCGTGGCCGAGTGGTCAGAGCATCGCGTTCAAAACCACACGGCCTCTCACCTCTGTCGGCGCGGGTTCGAATCCCACTCGCGCCGGTAAGTGAGGAATTTTCCCAATTTACTTTCGGAACTATTTTTTAAAAGTTATTTCTGAAAAATATTAAGTACTCTCATATTTATCAATAACAATATTGGTACTCCAAACCAGTCAACCCTTCATAATTCGTTGTGGTGGCAGATGTAAAAGCGAAATCAGACGTCTGCATCATATGATTAGAATCAGTGCGGCAGGTAAATGTTGTCCAGAGGAAAACAACACAAGTGTAGTAAAAGGATGTCATGAGATGCCAGTGATCCAGATGATAAATCAATTTTGCAATTGGACTTTTTTTTTTATTTCTATGAGGTTTCAATAAGTGATTGAACACTGTGACATGTCTGATTAATATGATGTTTATTTCATCTTGCATTAATTACTGTTGTTGTCGAAAACATTGTTTGTTTCTAAACCGCAAAGTAATGGAGTAAATCAAGATGTGAAACGAAATGTTTTAAACCAAAGTGTATTGTAATAATTTGCCGAGTTTCTCATTGTACGTAATCAAATATACCAATAGTTGATAGCTTTGTTTACGAATAGTGTGCGTGCACATGGGACTCTGCATTATGTATATGTATTTTTTGCTGCTGTTTGTATCGTGAAGGACTTTAAAAACAAAGTAATGATTTTTTTCTGTTTGAATTATTATTCATCATTTCAATAACGAAATACAATATGTATTGTATGATATTTTATGGTCCATTGATATTAAACCTGCAGATAATGCACGTGAATTGGGAGTTTATAATCTTGCGTTAAGAAATGTTATTTTAGACTTTATTACCAGTTACATCTACTATGTAACGTTTGTAATGACACGTTGACGACACGTTTTTGACTAATAGAAAGTAAATAGTGTTCTAAAGAGAATGTTGTCTGTGTCATTCTTTTAACAATGACTTTCCAATTTATTGTGAAGTTTATGGCTGAGGCTAACGGTTGTGCAACGCAACATCTGCCCAGATAGGCTCACATATCTTCCAATAGGTATAAATCCTAGGACATAACCGACCGAAGAACGTTGATACCGTTCATTGAAGAATATTTAAGTAAGTTTTGCCGTGCATTTGCCCACTTCTGAAAAAAACCCATTGTCATGTCTATACTACCGCCGTGATGTTATTACATTGTTTGTGCTACTGTATTACTGATACTACAGTCTGTACACGTAATACATACTACAGGATTATATATACTGTTGTACACACTGACTGGTACAGTGCTAATCAAAATGACAAACTGTGAGCAAAAATTATAGTTTTCGCAGTTTTAACAATGACTCTACTTTTGCCAATACTGCCACGTTCAAAGCCTCGATTGTTTATATAACGTTCATGTACACGACAATAAACTCGACCTCGGCATTACTAAAATTAAATATGGACTGCTCAAACAAGACCGATGTCCAGTTGATATTGTTAACCTCCACTCTCTGGACCACTGCACTTTGTAACGCCAGTGATTCTGTTTCAGTTGTATAATGGTCTCCTGTGGCGGATCTCATGGTTTTTCAACGTTCCAGATACTGGTAAGATAAATGAACCGACGAGGACGTCCAAGCATCTGCTTAGTGGTATTCTTCGTAATTCTAAAACTATTTTACAATTGATGTTGCGGTACAAATAGTTGACCACTTCTTTGACAATCCTTTATTAATGATGTCTGAAGAGCCGTTGCAACGAACGGACTATTGAGCAGAGATTAACATTAAAACGCTTTGTTACCTCCCGCTGATAAAGTCTGCTTGTAGTTTGTTTTCGGATTTCATTATTGAAATTCGGCATAATCCTTTTCTCCATGTTTAAATATAATAGCGAGGAAATGTTATATTTACTATGTATATTCAAAATGATATAACCCATATAGTGGGATGATGTATCCATGAAATTCGGGTATTGACCTATATTATGGCTTAGTGTTGGACTTTCAAGATTTGGTCTTATTAAATTATTCACTTCCAGCCGCCGTCCAACATGGGTTAAATAAAAACCGACATAAAAACTATTTGAAGACAAATCAAGGAAACCTTAAAGCATTTAGATAATTAAATTTTGGGCAGTTTTATAGAACGTTTGGACAGCAGACTGGCAGATGTTAAGAAAATAGTAGAGCAACAAGAAGGTAAATTCGGAAACGTTATGTCTGACGGTTAGATATTTAAAAAAAAATGATGGAGACGAAGAGCAGCACTAAATCAAGAACGCGAGTACATCGCTACAGCCAACAAAAGGTTGAATACACTCAACGCAGAACAGCAGAATGTTTGATTATCATTAAGGATAAACAAAAAAATGAATCAGACGTGCATATTTGTGAGAGGCAGGGTATACATATGTAGATAAATATGTGAAGAATCGAATTGCAACGGACTAAAAGGACGAAACGAAAATTAACAAGGCACAAGCGAGAGCCGAATGAAAAGTACAATCGTATCCTAAGCCGTATTTACACCCAACGTCGACAAAGATGGGGATCTGGAGATCGGTGTACTGTTACAGTTGCTAAGGGAATGCTGAGGAAAAGCTACACCGACAAAATGAAAGAAAAAAATGAACTGCTTTGAAACAAGAAACACTTGGTTGAACACGTTATTAAAGGAGCAGGTAACTAAATCATATTTTTAAGAAAATTATTTTAAATATATATGGATTTTTTAACAAACAAAAATGCAAAATTATTGATTTGATATCTACTAGATCTTCTTGAAGCTGATTTCTAAAAGGATTAAATGCACCGCTTTTTGTGAGTTTCAAAATCGTGTTCAACTCCATTAAATATAGTCCATGACATCGAGTTATTGGTATGCACAACATTTATAAGTGATATTGGCAGGGGTGGAACGCTTGACTGCCCCCATTGTCTGAAGAAAATGGGTACAGTAAATGTAGTTCACGCACTTGCATTCACCAGGAATTCTTTTTCAATTAAATAGCCAGTATTTAATATGCATCAATTCCATCTTTATAATCATAATCATATCTGATATCATGCTTTTATCAAAAAACAAACAAGAGTTGGCAAAAGACAACATGGCTCTCCATGTTGATTAATGGTGTTGATAAAGTATGTCAGATTTTAAGGTCACACCCATGAAATTTCCAATACAATTAGAAGGTTCTTGGTCTTGTCACAGTATACGTATACAATGTAATATACTTGTAATTAAAATTAAAACACGCACTACAAATGTATGCCACACCACCATACTCTTGAGTTTATTATATTTATTATATACCCATTATGGAATATGTTATTTTTAATTGAATATCTATCATCATTTCAATTAACACAGTGACATAGATTTAGGAATTCAGCATTAGTATATAGCTAATGCTCGTTATTTTGCCTGTCCAAATTTAAAAATGAAAAATCACTATCATTTTCATTAAGATTTCCCCCCTACCTATACGCAGATTTTAGTCAATCTATTTTTAAAAATACTGGTATATAAAAAGAGGGTGCATATTTTCAAACACAGTGGTAACATTGTCAAATGAAAGGAAACGTACATGTAATATATATATATATATATATATATATATATATATATATATATAACTTTAATGAAATTGGATGTCAAGTGAGTTGTTTACAAGTTGGTAATAAATTGTAAAATGGCTTTTTTTGTAATCCCAACTCCTTATGTGGTATATCAATTATTAGTCAGAATTGTTTCCATACTATTTTATGTACTGTATGTAGCGCTCCCCTCTCCTGGACAAAGGTACATGCTTTCTCTAAGTCCCTTCACCCCTCTCTCAAATCCACTCAATTGAAATGGATATACACCGTCCATATTCGCATCATCTGATGTACTGTATTTCTTAGATTAGGCCTGCTGCATAAAAGCATGGATGTCTTGTGTACCAAAGTTCACAATGTAAATATGAGGATTGTTTGTTTGTTTTTTTTTTGAATTTCTATCTTTCACTCAAAAGCAATAGTTTGATTTTCATTTTAATGTAATTTTGCGATAAATCTACCGAAATCACCCAATCCGACTTGAAATGTGATATCCCTCTGTGTTGGCTGCCGCGTTGGCATTAGTCTGGTGTTCGGTGCTTACTTTGAGGGATTTCATAGAGTGTGTCATAGCTGGTGTATTCTCCAAGTAAACCCAACCCGGTTTTTTTTGGATATGCACCATGTGATGAACACGAACTGTAAATAGTAGTACCCAACACTACATGTCTACGCCATAGTGGTGAATTTACAATCGAATTCCCGCCATTGTTCACGCTTCAGCATTCCTAGTTACAACGTACCATCTATAGATTCCAAGAACGATTGCTAACAATCTCTATATTTAATTGAATATTGTACCATTGATAAAATCGGAATAAAAATTGTCTACACTTTTGAAGATTGATCATGATAATTGAAGACTTCATCTTGAGATATGTATACGTGTTATTTTATTTCAGTGTTGCTGTTTTGAGTATTCCCATTTAATATTGCCGACAATTTCTATCAATTAGTACACGGTAAAAGTTTTTGGTTTCTGTCGTGTAAATTATACTGAGTGATGCAAGATCAAAATAAACAGATTTTCATAGAATATAGAATTGATTTTTCCCTAAAAGTATGACCCATTTTCGTAACATTGGTTGTGCTGCGGAAATTCAATATTGTATGAATCTTAGCATCAAGCATTCTAAACATTGAAAATGGAAAAATAAAATACAAAATGTTCAGCTAAAATCGTTCCGTGCTCCTCGACGGAAAATCATTTTGTTTATTTATTCATGAATATGCAAGTATACAAAAATATCACTGAGTTATAAATTCAAAACTGTTCTTGCAAAATAACCGCAGGATACATTTTGTGTTATGCATAATTAAAAAGAAAAAAAATTAAAAAGAAAAAACTGTTTCAGTTAATTGATAGTTAATTGATAGTAAGATAAAGTAGATGTATAATCATCAACCATTACCCACGACAGCTATCTGGTGCATTTCCAATTGTGTTCTAAAGTTGTAAATCAGTCATGTGGTAAGTTTATTTCCCTGTAGGACGATTGAGAAAATATCGGTCAATGTTATTCAATAGCAGCGAAGAACGTAAAACAAATATCATACTTTGTGAACTCTTCTAAGGAACACAATATTAAGAGATCGGGAAAGACGGACCCCTGGATGTACCAGAAGTAGAATTATATGTCTAGAAGGACTCAGCATCCGCTGTAGACCAGTCAAATCCGCCGTTAGTCCGTAGATCTTGCTCAGGTAAACATAGTAATCCGTAGTCAAAATCACTGTGCCAAGAACGGCCTAACAATCGGTATGAAACACGTCAGACAGCATTTGACCCAAAACTATGTAATATTGGAATACTAGATAATCATAGCGACCATATAATTTACGAAACGCTTACTTTAAATAAAACCCCTGTGTCATCAACATGTTTTTCACTAGCCTGTCTCGGTTTAAAAACTGACTATACGCAGAACAAGCTCATGCTTATCAACTCAGTTGAGATTTAAATATCATATACAAGTGCTACTTAAATAAGGGACGTTGGCGACAGAAAAGCTGGAATCATCCCGTTTGTCATAAAGTTGAGTTGTTAGTTTTACAGGGATATATCAAATCGATATGTTAATGATAATGATTATTGTTAATAAATAAAACATGGTCGATGCATCATTTAACTATCGAGTTGAGGGCCACGGAAATAGAAACGGTTTTAACTCTCATGTAAAAACTATTGAAAGGTGAAAATAACTAACAGTTATCAATCGCATAACTCATATAAGCAATATAAAGTAGATAGTTGGGCACACACGGACCCCTGGACACACCAGAGGTGGGAGTAGGTGCCTAGGGGGAGTAAATATCCTTGTCTACTAATACTACTCATTTGTATTTATAAAAAACGCCACGCAATCTGTAACATATTCGTCATACTTTGATATGTAAATGGACATATATGATAAAGGCAAACTAGCAACTCAACTTAACGACACACATGATGATAATGGTAATAACATATGTATACAGCGACACATATGATGAAATACCACTCTGGCTGTTCCACAAACATGGGTATACATGTGTACATTACATGCATTCAAGGTATTCAATGTTTAACAAAAGGACAATGAAGAAACTTTGAGGGATTTAAATCAACAAAATGCTCATTGTTAAATAAGGCTAATGATGAAAGTGAAGTATATGAAATCCACTTGGCAGACAAATTATTAGCAGCTTTTTGCACTTGAGATTTCCTTTGAAGTGTTACGGGTAGAAAAATCGAATTTCCTAAGCATGTGTGCTGTAAATGATAAATTTTATTTCATATCTTCATGCATAGGTGTATGGAAATAGACTTTCTTCTGAAAATATCTGGATACAATATAATATTCACATATACTTCATTGCTACATTGAATGTGAAATAAATCATGAAAGCAGTAGACACAATTTTGAAAATCACTGTTGGAAAAGAATTCTTATTTAATGAAACCTTCAACATGAAGTCATAATTACAAGAATCATACCATTCATTAAATAAATATGAAATATGATCACTATCTATTGAATGCCTTAAAAAGGGACATTAGTAAATAATATTTTAAAAAATATTAATAAAGTTAACCTTTAAATGTGAGTGTGTTAGAATTAATGATATCTAAATTTTCTACGCCAGGATTACTTAGCAACTCCATCAAAATGAAAGTTCGAAAACTGATATTAAAGATACCTACACTTGTAATATAGTCCGTAGAACAGTGGTTATATAGATACATGTAAGTTAGTCCGTAGAACAGTGTTTATATAGATACATGTAAGTTAGTCCGTAGAACAGTGTTTATATAGATACATGTAAGCTAGTCCGTAGAACAGTGTTCATATAGATACATGTAAGCTAGTCCGTAGAACAGTGTTATACAGATACATGTAAGCTAGTCCGTAGAGCAGTGTTATACAGATACATGTAAGCTAGTCCGTAGAACAGAGTTGATATAGATACATGTAAGTTAGTCTGTAGGACAGTATTATATAGATACATGTAAGCTAGTTCATAGAACAGTGTTCATATAGATACATGTAAGCTAGTCCGTAGAGCAGTGTTATACAGATACATGTAAGCTAGTCCGTAGAACAGAGTTGATATAGATACATGTAAGTTAGTCCGTAGGACAGTGTTTATATAGATACATGTAAGCTAGTCCGTAAAATAGTGTTAATATAGATACATGTAAGCTAGTCCGTAGAACAGTGTTATACAGATACATATAAGTTAGTCCGTAGGACAGTGTTTATATAGATACATGTAAGTTAGTCCGTAGAACAATGTTTATATAGATACATGTAAGCTAGTCCGTAGAACAGTGTTTATACAGATACATGTAAGCTAGTCCGTAGAACAGTGTTTATATAGATACATGTAAGCTAGTCTGTAGAACAGTGTTATACAGATACATGTTAGCTAGTCCGTAGAACAGTGTTATACAGATACACGTAAGCTAGTCCGTAGAACAGAGTTTATACAGATACATGTAAGCTAGTCCGTAGAACAGTGTTATACAGATACATGTAAGCTAGTCCGTAGAACAGTGTTCATATAGATATATGTAAGCTAGTCCGTAGAACAGGGTTTATATAGATACATGTAAGTTAGTCCGTAGAACAGTGTTTATATAGATACATGTAAGCTAGTCCGTAGAACAGTGTTATACAGATACATGTAAGCTAGTCCATAGAACAGTGTTATACAGATACATGTAAGTTAGTCCGTAGAACAGTGTTATACAGATACATGTAAGATAGTCCGTAGAACAGTGTTTATATAGATACATGTAAGCTAGTCCGTAGAACAGTGTTCTATAGATACATGTAAGCTAGTCTGCAGAACAGGGTTGATATAGATACATGAAAGTTAGTCCGTAGAACAGGGTTGATATAGATACATGTAAGTTATTCCGTAGAACAGGGTTTATATAGATACATGTAAGCTAGTCCGTAGAATAGTGTTTATATAGATACATGTAAGCTAGTCCATAGAACAGTGTTATACAGATATATGTAAGCTAGTCCATAGAACAGTGTTATACAGATACATGTAAGCTAGTCCGTAGAACAGTGTTATACAGATACATGTAAGCTAGTCCGTAGAACAGTGTTTATATAGATACATGTAAGCTAGTCCGTAGAACAGTGTTATACAGATACATGTAAGCTAGTCCGTAGAACAGTGTTATACAGATACATGTAAGCTAGTCCATAGAACAGTGTTATAAAGATACATGTAAGCTAGTCCGTAGAACAGTGTTATACAGATACATGTAAGCTAGTCCGTAGAACAGTGTTTATATAGATACATGTAAGCTAGTCCATAGAACAGTGTTATAAAGATACATGTAAGCTAGTCCGTAGAACAGTGTTATACAGATACATGTAAGCTAGTCCATAGAACAGTGTTATAAAGATACATGTAAGCTAGTCCGTAGAACAGTGTTATACAGATACATGTAAGCTAGTCCGTAGAACAGTGTTTATATAGATACATGTAAGCTAGTCCGTAGAACAGTGTTTATATAGATACATGTAAGCTAGTCTGTAAAACAGTGTTTTCGCATGACATTTTTTAAAACAAGGGGATTAATTGACAATATTGCAATCCTTAAGAAGAGGAAGACTACTCCATCAACTTAATAGCAAGTCTTTCCATAAATCGCTTTGCCTCACTCTTACCAAAACTAAATGATAGCTGCAACTTTGCCACAAGCTCGTGGTAAGTTTATAGTAAATGTTTACCATAAGTATTCACCAAACATTGCAGAATTTGCCAGTAATGACAAACAGTAGTAGAAAATTTCTGGCAAACATATGGTGATTAAACAAAGATTTGCCGTTAGTGGCAAACAGCTGCGGAACTTTTCTTCTTCCATCTGAACGTATCTAGGGTCGTGAGTACCCAGTTGAAAGAATGCAACAGTCGAACACTACCTCTCAATAAACGATATAAATACAACAGTACATATTTAGCAGTACTCAGAAAGAGCACACGATGAATATGAGTAACAGAAGTTAACAGAATAAATCATACTCACACATCATAAATTACTGCTTTGCTACATAGGTGGAACGTTACTTTGGGTTCTAGATAAAGCACATTCACATAATAGCAAACATTGATACACAGTATTGCAAAATTGTCAAAATCCTTTGATAAGAGGTTTAAACATATCCTTAAAAACGCTCAGAGAGGACGAAATTAGAGGTAAAAATTTGAAGTCCAGTTAAAAAAAATCCTGTTTTGCATCGCCGGCATATCATCAACTTGAACTGGATATTTTTTGTTTGTTAGAACGACTCCATCACCATCATATTTTGTTACATGATGCACACCTCTGATTGCGCTTCTATATCTGGCACTGCAATGAAATGTTAAGAATTGCCTGGATTAAGCTCATACGATGGTTAATCAGTAATATATCATTGTTTCATTTAAATAACAATTTATTTATAACAAATCATGTATTTATTATCTTCACCTTTCATTTAACTATCGAGCTTGTATCTCTGCTGGTGAACAGTCTGTCCCCAAGAATACTTGTCGCTCGATATATGTTATTTCATGAATATACACAATAACAAAACAATACTGGCGGACACAACGCCCAGTTCAAAATGATGTCACTCTGTAGAGTCTATAAGGGGCTCAGGCTCTTAAAATTGGCTGGTGTCCCTCGGATTATCCTTTCAGATATCAAAGATTTAGGAGAGGTTACTCTATGATATAACTCGCATCTACTCTGCTATAAGAGTGAATGTTGGTAGTTGATAGATGAGCGATGTATTATCTAGATACATGTATCTAAATTATTACTTATTTGTAAGTTAAAATATAAAGCATACGCTTGCATTGTGTGTTCCAAGAGGACAAAACCCGGTGAACCCCGATCATTACATGTAAAAAATAGATAAAAAACATTTCTTAAGAAAATATTTTTAGTAGAAACGAACGAATCTGACTGCATTTACAATCAATGTCAACATATCTACAACTCTAATCGTTCCATGCTTAAAGTTTCGCAAACATTCAGTACTACCATAAAGGGGGGGGGGGGGGGTAAATAAAAATTCGCATGCAAAATTAATGGAAAAACTACACTCTCAAAACAAAAGAATCTCCTGTTCCTACGTCGCTGTAATATTTATTTGTTTATAGAGTCGCCTTTAAGTTACATTTGTCGATAACTGACGCACGTGTTCTGCGACATAGTCTTATTTAAAAATGCATCATAGCTAGTCATTGCTTACTATTTTCATCATTAACTGGTGGAACTGGTGATGAAGTATCAGAATGCGATTTTCACACAGAAGGAGAACTTTCTTTTCCTGCATTTACACTTTAACCATCCCACTCACCTTCGGTCGCTTAGCATTTAGTGGCATGTGCACAAAACACTGCTTAATGACTATATCCGAATCATGCGCGGATCTAGAGTGGAGGTCCGGACACCCCCTCCCCTCTGGAATTAAAGTTGCATGTAAGTTGTGCACATAGTAATGAGGACTAACCAAAGCACAATATTATCATTTGTATAAAACTGGAACAATTGTTTGATATCCTTTTCCCAATCTACATAATTACCGGTGATTAATATAAATATTCTAACCAAGCAGTAATCTTGGCTTTTTTCAATTTCAATTTCACTAGAAATCTTTGTGAAAATAATGTAAGTTCTCAACAAAGCACAGAAATTTGGATACAGCGCGGTAATAATATATTAATTTTAGCAAAGCATGATATTTTGTAGCATTGAAGTTTGAACTCTCGATATTTTCTTTGTTTAAACTTCAAATAATTCAAATAGCCGACGTTATAGAAATAAAGTAAAAGTATTGAACAATTGTTCAATGTGTTGTAATCGTACACTACCATTATTTGGAGACTTTAGTGAAATGAAGAATCCAACATAACTTTCCGAAATTTCGCTGTATTTAGATATATTTCGGTTGAGCATCACTGAAGAGACATTATTTGTCGAAATGCGCATCTGGTGCATCAAAATTGGTACCGTATAAGTTTTACATAGATGAAGTACGTCAGTCGCGCGTCATTTACTACAAAAGAAAATCGCATATCCCCATATCCGTGGAAATCGTGCAGCATGCAGAAAGTACCCTGAATATGTGTCTGGCAAAATCAAGTGACGAAATCCTTGTACACAACAATGGCTTCCAAGAACATGTGCCGGTCATGGTCACGGTCTGATGATATCGTGGCACTTTTGCACGATGATGAATATCTAATATGAATGTAGGATCGAATGAAACTTAATTGGCTGTTTTATAATAATGTTAAGTAAAATATATTCTACAATTTTACGTTCTGTGGTAATTTTCTTGAGATCGATTAGGTGAAAAACGTGAACAAGCATACGATATGTCTCCGAGTAAAACATTACTTAACCGCCGAGTTTCACCTAAAAAAAAACTATTTGGTAAACAATGCGCACCCCTTTCTCACACCAAAAATCCCTGCATTTTGATTTTGAATTTTTTCCCGACCCTCACCCTCTTTAAGAGGGGACAAGCCCCTCCCACACTCTTTCCCTCCTCGCAACGCGACTCGGCCGTCTACTTACAGCAGCCGGACTAGTCACAAATCAGCAGGACTAGTAAATTATAGATTCTAGTAGTCCTTTTCACTAGCATAGTGAAAAAACTTAGTGTCAAAAACTGATTAGATCTTACACCTTTCATTATTTTGACAATTGCTGGACAATATAAATATCTTTGACTTTATATATGCTGATGCACTGTTATAGTGATTGACTTTGGTACTGTTAATAGACAGTCTCTGCTTCATTCATCATTAGAAACTGGCCGAAAAGGAATTGTTGAATTATTTATTAGACAGGAAAACCAAGATTGTTTTCATATCTCCGACTAAATCGGCATGTATCAAAAGGTAGAAGGGGGGGGGGGGGTCAAAAATATACGGTCCTCTCCCATGCGGACTTCGGATGTGGTTTGAGACAATGAATATGATTTATGATTCAAACTTTTTTCCTTTGCGTAAATACTAATGCATTGAAAGATTTGTTATATAAAGATAATTGTCAGGAGCCTGTATATATTTTTTTAATAAAGAGTGTAATTAATAGATACAAGTGTATATGCTAAAACATTGAATATAATACCGACAAGATTATTTTTTGTTAGGTTTTTCATGGTGTCAGTGTCAACTCTTGTGTAGAACTTATCACATTGTTTGTAAATCTTATCACATCCTATAAGGTTTACATTCGGTCCATGTGTTGAATTTAAAAAAAACTTTTTCAAGTTTGATTTATAATATTTCTTTTCACATATATTCTGAATGAATTTCATGTTCTTTTTACTACATGTACAATCCAATGTAACATTGGTTAGTGCGTGTTCCTTCGCTGAAAACATTTAGTGCGCTCGAAAAAAAAAAACGAACAAAGTGTACATATACACACAAGAATAACTTAAGGTAACCACGCCCTACGTACATATATGATATTCATTAAATTTAGATTAAAATAATGCAAATTGGATGCAAATGTAAATACAATGTTAGAATTGAATGAATATATATGGGTTGCTCTACAATTCTTAGATACAATTACACTAATCGTCCTTCAATTCACAGTATCATAGTGAACAATTGTTTAATAAAACTTAGAGCATATGGCGACATGAATTGGATTATTTTCATATTGAGTTCATGACATAGCTTTCTTGTTCATGACGTCGCATAAAGTAACGTCAAAATGACACAACGTTATCGTAAACTATGCTGTATTTACATATGTATTATACATAAGTAAAGCTTTTTACGAAGACATCATAACCATTTTATGTAAGTATACACCATGTGAAAGAATTTTGAGGAATATCATTTAATTTGGACGGGGGGCAAATTTTGGCCCCAAACGTACCTTGTCCTTTGACTAGTCCACAAGGAAATAACATGAATGTTACAATACTTTTTCCTAATAATCAAAAACGGAAACGCAGTTTTAGACACCGTTTATATAAAAGATCAAGTATGAATTGTGTCACGTAAAGTTTATTAATACAACTGTATTGTTAACAAACCTCACATTTATTCCACTCTTGGTAAGCTTACATGTTCTCCAACTGCTCTTTCAAAATATGAAATTCTTCAAAACAATGTTTCAGTTTTGACACATTTAATACCCCAGTTAATGGAACGAATATATATGAGTTACTGTTACTAAACTAGATTTCTAAACTACATAGAAACCCTCATAAACAGAAATACATTGCTGGATCCCGTAATTATTCTACCAACCCCCTATCTTTGATCTTCACGAAAATATTAACAGCTGTGATGGAGGAACTACAAACGTACTGGGCGACTACATATGCCAGTGAATCAAACATGGATTCCAACAAATTATAAAAGCCTTTAAAGTGTCCACGGGTCCTTGTTTGCCCAACTCTCTATTTTGTATTGCCCAAGGGAGTTATTAGATTGATCTTTGTTCGTTATCTTCACCTTTCATACTAAATCCAACCATTATATTTGGTCTCAATGACAGTAATACGAGTATATTGGTTAATTGTCACCAAATCTTACTGCGAAGTTAATGCGATGCGGGATTTCTAAAGAAATGAAGCAGCAAATAAATCATGTCGAGCAATAGTATTCGAATCGTCTATTATACCAAGGAAGTTTTGAGAATAAAATTTGTCTGAGAATGTTCTATGGTCGATCAATGTAGTCAGAATAGATGAAATGAAAACAAATTGAGTAATTTTTTTTTTTTGTCTTGAATGAAAGGTGAAGATAACGAACAGCAACCAATGTCATAACTCATATAAGCAATAAAAAATAGATAGTTGAACAAACACGGAACCCTGGACACACCAGGGGTGGGATCAGGTGCCTAGGAGGAGTAAGCATCCCCTGTCGATCGATAACACCCGCTGTGAGCCCTATATGCTGATCAGGTAAACAGAGTTATGCGTAGTCAAAATCATTGTGTCACGAACAGCCTAACAATTAGTATAAAACACGTCAGACAACATTTGACCCAATGATAGGTTGTATTGTCGAACTAGATCGTTATAATGATCAGGACATTTGTGAAATGCTGACTTCAATCGTGATTGTTGAAACACCTGTACCATATTTCTTTTAGGAGTTATGGTTATAACGTAAGAAGTGCTCATATATATATATATATATATATATATATATATATATCGGTCGGTTGAGCATCACTGAAGAGACATTATTTATCGAAATGCGCATCTGGTGCATCAAAATTGGTACCGTATAAGTTTTACATATATATATAATTCAATTAAAAAAGCAAGAAAATATTCAGTTCCAAAATATATTTAAATCACTAGAGCTTTCTGGATTTTAACATTATTAATTTGTATTCACCTGAGGATGGATGTTAAAATCCAGAAAGCGCTAATGATTTAAATATATTTTGGAACTGTATGTTTCCTTGCTTTTTTATTGAATTATTTTGACTGTGTGATATCAACTCTTTGTATTTGGATTATATATATATATATATATATATATATATATATATATATATATTGACGTTACTTAGCAATATTATTTCATTTTATAACTGTCTGAAGAGGCATTAAAGCCGAAAGCGCTAACAGTGAAATGTTAATCGAGTTTTGTGTGTCCTGACTTTTATTATTGGATATATATATATGGATATATATAGATGTATAGATAGATAAATAGATAGATACAAGTACTAGTTGAGAAATGTAAAATTAGACTACGCACCGAATTCAGATGTCAAAACAACGGTTATGTGTATGGGTAAAGGCCCACATCTTCCCCACCAGCCTCCGCATTTGAATGATATTTCAGAGCCGTCTTTGGAACGTGTAAAATGTTGTATGGCAGTGTAGTAATTTTTTAGTACACCCCATTGGATCTGCAAACATTAATATTCGTAAGTAGTTTTGCAATGAAAAACATACATAAGTACATTTACATTAATGAAAGGTGACGATAAACAACAGTAATTAATCTCACAACTCCGATAAGCAATACAAAATAGAGAGCTGGGCAAAGGTGGACAGATATGACATCAGATGCCTAGGAGGAGTAAACATCCTCTGTCGACCGGCCACATCCGCCATGACCCCATGTTTTGTATAATCCGTACTCAGAATCAGTGTGCCAAGATTGCCCTAGCAATCGGAATAAAATACGCCCGACAGCATCTGACCTAAGGACAGATCGTATTGGTAAACTCGAGTAGTATCACTATCATGACATGTAGGAAATGCTTACTATTTAAACACCTGTAACACCAACATGCTTGTCAGGAGGCTGCCTTGATTTAAAAACTGATTATACACAGAACAAGCTCTTGTGAAGATAGAATATTAGTACATAAATTAGGGAAATGGACGATAAAGATGTTTGACAACAACATGAAAACCACGCACGAGAATATCAATGCAATAACCAATGTTCGAGTTGCCAGCGAGGGGTGTCACATGACTGATAAATCTTCTTCAACGTTTAAAATCTACGAATGCTTCTAAGATTAAGCAGTGCCTCTACACACAATAGAGGTCAAGAGAGATACAATTCATGTTGTTTATATCTCCCAACTGATTCGATACGCAAGAGTTTGTTCTTCGTATAGTCAGTTTTTAAATCGAGGCAAGGTACTGACAAACATGTTGATGATACAGGGGTTTCAACAATCTGGATTTTAGTCAGCATTTCGCAAATTGTCTGGTCGTTGTAACGATCTAGTTCGCCGATATATCCTATCATTGGGTCAAATGATGTCTGATGTGTTTCATACCGATTAGCAGGCTGTTGTTGGTACACTTATTTTGACTACGTACAACTCCGTTTACCTGATCAGGATATAGGGCTCACGGCGGTTGTGATCGGTTGACAAGTGGGTGCTTACTCCTTCTAGGCACCTGATCCCGCCGCTGGTGCGTTCAGGAGTCTGTGTTTGTCCAACTATATATTTTGTATTGCTTATAGGAGTTGAGATTGATCACTGTTCGTTATCTTCACTTTTCATTTACATTTAAGATGCATTTTAGCAAACGTATAAGTAAGGCGTTTTATCATTTTATTCAGTACAATTATGTAAATGTTACTCATACCCATGCAATTGTACAATTCTATACTGTACAGTGGTACAAAACAATCTTCGACAATTTCATATCAAAGAATTTGTTCTTACATTTTGATCTATAATCATCCCTGTTCCCCGAGTATTAATGACGGCATTGCCGAAGAAATGGCAATTCAGACGATTGGCATGCCCACTGCAATCTGTCGTGTCTCCAAATCGAAGATTGAAGTTCCCCGTAAGGACGGCAAATGTGTAGTCAGTCCTATTTACAGACAAGTCCTGTATAATATATATATTTAGAAACCCTGATGCACAAAACGAAACAATCATAAAAAAGTTTAGAAAATAATACTAGCAAGTAAACTGGATGGCGAATTGATTTGATATTCCATACATTTAATACAGGTTTAGCACAATTTTGGCGAAAATACACTTCTGTATATACTATGCGCCACATAAACCATGCAAAGTTGACGATGAAGATGAAATTGTGTGCATTTATTATATGATTTTTGATTGCAATACTGGTAATTAATGTAATGTCACTGGATAAGTAATGTTTTTCTGACTATGGATTCTAATAGAAGTTTAAAGTACTTTTAGCAATGACTTAAAGAGTAGGTTTGTAATATCATAAAATACGACTGATTCTTCTAGGAAATATTCACATAGCAAATCCGAATATCCAATAAATAGAGTGATTCTACTGTTTTATTTTCAGGAAGTTAGTGACATCTAGCGGGAATCTTTCATCATAACCAACAAATTTTACAAAACCAAAGATAGACATCAACATCTGAACTTCAAATTGTTTCATGAAAAGTAAATATAAGAAACAGTGATCTCATAACTCCTATAAGCAATACAAAATAGAGTTGGGCAAACACAAGCCTCTGATGAAGAGGGGGGATGGGGTGTTTAGGAGAAGTAAGCATATATGTTGACCAGTCACATCCATCGTGAGCAATATATATTGATCAGGTAAACGGAGTTATCAGTAGTCAAAACCAGTATGTAAAGAACGACATAGCAATCGGTATGAAACATGTTAGGCAGCATTTGACCAAATGATAGAGTGTATTGGTGAATCCTGCACTTACTAAAGGAATACAATTAAAGAAGATAGTAGAGGGCAATGATATCCACAAGTCAGCTGGGTTTGTTAATATTGTATAAAAAGAAAGTAATTGTCTTTCTCATTGACAAATACACTTAAATCAAGGCTGCATACCCTTGACCTTTGACCTTTGGACCTTAAAATCCACAGAAGTCCTCTTCGACTCATAACCAACACATTCATGGAAATCATTACGATCAAGGGAATGGTTCTCAAGATATTGAACGGACAACATGTGGTCTACCGACCGACAGACCGACAGGTGCAACACAATATGCTCCTCTTCTTCGCCGGGGCATAACAAGGGCCATATGCATCATCTAAATGATGTTAGTCTCAAATCATTTCACAATATCTTGGAGAACAATATATTCCTATGCAGTAATATTTGACCATGTCACCTAAAAATCAATAGCGGTCATATATTTCTTATGCTGAACGCATGTGTATTCATATTCAAGACATATGTGTAGCTATGATAGTACATATATCGTTATATTTACGTATTATATACACAATAATATACTGATTTTTTGTTGTTTTCTGTTCCGCATTTTAACACCACCCCGCTTAGTGCAAACAATCAGTGGGATTAAGATTTGATAAATTTTCACTTGTATTTGATGAAAAAGTCGTTGAAATACGTAAGATTTACCATGAGTCAGTCAAGTACCAGGCGAAATAATCTGACCAAATAGTTCTAGCATTCTTAATTGATTACCTTTATGCACTTCTGTCCCAAAATTTAAATCAGCAAATCAATTACAGTCCCCAACATATGAAAATAGTGCTGAGCGACTGTTATTGATCTATTGTAGAAGTATTTTTCCTATTAATTTAGCGTTTTCTGCTTTTAAATAAAATAACAATGAATATTATACAAAAATTAGACTCGCAACGTTAATGCAATGCAAGTCAGGAGAGACGTGCCAACTTTGCAATGCCATTGTAATGTCATAACTCAATAAAGATAAGGAGATTCACCAAAATATTTAATATTTTTATTTATTGATATGAAACCTATTAAAAAAGTTAAAATTTCATTTTTTTGAAAACTCTAATAAGCCTGGTTTTCCGGTGTCATTTGTATACATTTAGGGATGGCAATGCAATATAAAATTGCATTTGATTAACCTTAAATCCGTCCGACCGATTAATCGGTTAATCATATCAAAATACACATTCTGTGACATAGTTAATGGATTCAATTGCTGAAGTTTGTTCTGCTGATATGCACAAATAGAAAATACAACGCACCAGTGATATTCTATTCGTGCTTAATTAGAGCATTAAATTCAATTAGTGTGGACAAACGAAGAAAACATAAAACATGCAAGAAACACCAGAGAGAAATAAATCCCTATTCTATACTTCCACCATCGTCAGAACTCATATTTACTTTGCCATCTTTGTTTACAAAAACCATTTCATCAACAACGATTCCTGTTGTAGAAAATACTCCGTTCAGAGAACGCTGTTGTGCCTGGTATAGATACAATCTTCTTTGCTAACACTGCGAGATTTGCAAAACAATGTTTCCTAATCGGCCCACCACTTTTTAGGATCAACGTTTTGTTGTCCTATTTGAGGTACCATTAGTGAACACAAACACTCGGGGGTTGGAGTAGTGAAACGGAATTCAAAGAGCAATTAGCACGTTTTTTCACGTACCGCCAATACATTTAGATATATCCAAATTAACTAATCGGATACTGAAAACACAAACATATATGTAATCTGCCAACAATTACGTTGATATATATTAAAGTTAACTCGTATTCGGGTAGAGAGAGAGAGAGAGAGAGAGAGAGAGAGAGAGAGAGAGAGAGAGATGATCATCCCTTATTACATGTATGTTATCATTTAGGATATTATTTGTTTGGGTTATCTAATAACCGTACCGATTTCTTCATACACTTTTTGGATGAAATGTTAAGATAACGAACAGTGATTAATCTCATAACTCCTATATGCTAAACAAAATAGAAAAGTATGCACACATGGACCGCTGGGTATACCAGAGATGGAATCAGGTGCCTAGGGGAAGTAAGCATCCCCTGACAACCGTTCACACTCGCCGTGAGCCCTATATCTTGACTATGAGAACGAAGTTAGCCGTAGTGTGCCAAGAACGACATCAATGGATTAATTATATATATATATATATATATATATATATATATATATATATATATATATTAAAAGAAATAGAATAAACAGTACACAAAGTTAAAAATTTAACGCAAGCGCTTTCATTTTATAATCCTCAGGCGTTACATTTTAAAATAGTTTTGAAATGGTTTGACGTCATAAAGGCGTCCTAACATTTCACGTACATAACGACGTCATAAACGAATGAAGGGAAAAGGATTTTACGTTAAGCATATTATGACGTCATAGATAATAACAGTAAACATATTTTACAGTAAGCTATTGAGAGTCGGTTTTAAAGTCTTAATAAAGTGTCTTTCTTTTTCTCGTCGGGAAATAGTATTTTCTGTATACAGTTTATAAAACGGAAATACACTGAATTGTCCGTGGCCACACACATCTATATGTTCACTAACTTTAATTTCTCTGTATTCGGGTGCTGAAATGTGTTGTTTATGAACTCGTATACGAGTTCACAGAGTAGTTCCAGTTTCACCGATATAATGTTTTCCACAGCCAGCACATGTTATAACATAAATTAAATTTTTGGTGGAGCACGTCATATCTGAATTAACCGTAAATTCCTTGTTGTTAAATTCGAACGAACTTCCTTCCCTTAAGTATGGGCACGTTCCGCATCGCCGATCGTCACATTTGGTAACGGTGAAATTTTTTTTGTTGGACTTCTCCTGAAAATTAGATTTACATAACAGTCTCCTAAGATTTTTCGGTTGTCTCTTGCTGTTGATAAAAGTATATTTCTTCATAATTTTCCCCATTTTTTCATCTGTTTTTAGTAGGTCGTTGAGTTGCCGAACGATAGGTGTAACATTAGAGTTCCTTGGGTTGTATGTTGTAACAAACGGTAAAATGTGTGAATTTGTTGTGGGATTGATTTTGGATTTATTGATAAGATTTTCTCTATTGAGTTCTCTGGCTTTCTTGATTCCGTCGTTTATAAGTTTGATTGGATAATTCTGTTTTTGTAAATAACTATTTAATTCCCCTAGACGTTGTTCTCTGGTAGGTTCTTCGTTAACGATGGTACATATTCTTCTGGCGAGGTTGTAAGGTATGGCACGTTTTGTGTGTCTTGGATGCGAGGACGAAAAGTGTAAATACTGGTGAGTGTCCGTGTGTTTGTAAAAAATATCTGTAATTATTTTATTCTCCTTTTTGATAACAGAAACATCCAGGAATGGTATACAAGATGTACTGTAATCCATTGTGAATTTTAAATTGATATCCAATTCGTTTAGAATGTTCTTATATTTATTCAAAAGCTGGAGAAGTCCAACAAAAAAATGTTCACCGTTACCAAATGTGACGATCGGCAATGCGGAACGTGCCCATACTTAAGGGAAGGAAGTTCGTTCGAATTTAACAACAAGGAATTTACGGTTAATTCAGATATGACGTGCTCCACCAAAAATTTAATTTATGTTATAACATGTGCTGGCTGTGGAAAACATTATATCGGTGAAACTGGAACTACTCTGCGAACTCGTATACGAGTTCATAAACAACACATTTCAGCACCCGAATACAGAAAAATTAAAGTTAGTGAACATATAGATGTGTGTGGCCACGGACAATTCAGTGTATTTCCGTTTTATAAACTGTATACAGAAAATACTATTTCCCGACGAGAAAAAGAAAGACACTTTATTAAGACTTTAAAACCGACTCTCAATAGCTTACTGTAAAATATGTTTACTGTTATTATCTATGACGTCATAATATGCTTAACGTAAAATCCTTTTCCCTTCATTCGTTTATGACGTCGTTATGTACGTGAAATGTTAGGACGCCTTTATGACGTCAAACCATTTCAAAACTATTTTAAAATGTAACGCCTGAGGATTATAAAATGAAAGCGCTTGCGTTAAATTTTTAACTTTGTGTACTGTTTATTCTATTTCTTTTAATATTTTATACCGGACACTGTGATTTTTTTTAAAAACACAATTTGGATATATATATATATATATATATATATGCATATCGCTAGATAGATGTAGAAAGCAACATGGGAGGACGGAATAAAAACAACCTTTCAATAGTTAAAAACACAAATAGATATAACTATATAAATAATTTGGACAAACTAAAAAATTCATGGTTGTTAGGTTACTAGTAATTGAACCTAGGACTTTTATCGAGATTGAAATATTTTCAATATAGTTGCTTACATTTACAACATTGCTATCGATGTAAATTTCAGGAAGATTTAGTGTTTCAACAGTCTCGATTGAAGTCAGCATTTCTCAAAGTCTATGGTCGTTATAACAAACTAGTTCATCAGTACAACCTCTCATTGGGTCAAATGCTGTCTTACGTGTTTCATACCGATTGTTAAGCCGTTCTTGACACACTTATTTTGACTGCGGAAAACTCCGTTTACCTGACCAGGACATAGGGCTCACGGCGGATGTAACCGGTCAACAGGGGATGTTTACTCCTCCTAGGCACCTGATCCCACCTCTGTTGTGTCCAAAGGTCCGTGTTTGCCCAACTATCTATATTGTATTGCTTATAGGAGTTATGAGATTGCTTACTGTTTGTTATATTCACCTTGCATTGAAAAGGTACAGTAAACCAATGCGTATACGTGGGGTAATGTGTAAAACATACCACGACAACAAGTACCTTGATATTTATGGCAATTTTAGCAAAGTTGGCTTTCTTTAATGGAGGTTTGTAGTCAATTTGGCATTGTTTGAAATGTATTTTCCAGTTTGAACAGGTATGTTGGACAAATGTATTGGTATACTTCAGGGTGATGTACTCTGTCGGGTTCGTTCCCATGTTGTGACAATAGACTTTGACCCTCCTTCCTCTTGTTGCTTTTGGATATAACCAGTATTCTCCATCAGAATTTGTTCCAGAACAATTGGCGAGATCTGCGCAGGACTCTGGTACTTAAAGAGTAGATGTATCAAGATTAATGCAAGTGTACTCAGACGCACTTAAACATTCGAAAATTAAATTGTATGATATGTATAGAATCGCTTTATTCAAAACATGTCTTACTAAGGCTTTTACCCGATTCTTGGGCATGGTTTTCAACTACGCAAAAGTGATTACAAAATTTAATTGGAGATAAGATATTTTCGGAAAGTAAATTTTGGTATAATCTGGGTTGTTTTTGTTTAAAAATAATAATACAATTCAATCACAGAAATATGTCGGCATGGTCATGTGATTCAAATGACTGACGCCATAAGTGACAATCGGCGTGAATATAAGAGGATAACACAGGATACACAACACAGTTAAGATACTTTACAAAGCACACAATGTAACGAACTCTTAACTCAACATTACGGCCCTAATCGAAGAAATATTTAATGTAAAGCACGGAAAAAATCACTATACTTCACACTCGAATATAAGTTTTGAGTAGTGAGGATTATCTGCTTGAACTGAAAAAAAAAAAATACTTTCACTTATTAGATTACATGGTGGTTTAGTTTGACGACTACATTGGTACATTTTCTAAGGAATCCATCATTGTGTGTTTAGAAAGCATTTACAGCATATCAAATCGACGACGAATTCAATAATTCACTGTATTTGGTTGTTAAGAAAGTCGGATGTATTTCGGCATGTTTTGGCTGCTGACTTTCGATTGCAATGAACGATATTTTAAATGTTGTATATGAAAGGCGAAAGTAACGAACAGTGGTCAATCTAATAACTCCTTCAAGCAATACAAAATAGATATTTGCGCAAACACGGACCCCTGGACTCAACATGGGTGGGATCAGGTGCCTGGGAGGGGTAATCATCCCCTGTTGACCGTCACACCCGTCATGAGCCCTATATCCTGTAGACAAAATCAGTGTGACAAGAACTGCCTTACAATAGGTATGAAACACGTCAGATAAAGATCGCTATATGTAAAACCTAGACGGTACAAATTTTGATGCACCATATGCGCATTTCATCAATTAATGTCTCTTCAGTGATGCTGAACCGTAATGTTTGAAATTAAAAAATAACGATAAACTTGATAGAGCTATTATTGGGAAAAACATTGTGCAAAAAAGTGGAGTCAAATTCGTCTAAAGATAAGAGCTTAGCATGAGGAGATAATCTTTAATTTTGAAATGAATTACTAAATTTTATCCCAACATTTAAATATTCATTCGTATATGGGTCGGCCATAATGGATCGACATGAAACTTCTTATTAATGATATATGTTGATGTGATAAAAGTGAAAACAATCCTTCATTGGTTGACAGAACCTCATCACTTTCATAAAATCAATGGAAGACTATACCAGTTGACGGAGTATTTCAAATCAAAAACACAAGATTTAAAAGGACAAGATTCAAATGGAATAGCACCGCTCAATAAAAAAGGAACAACCTTAATAAATAAGACAGACATACTTTCAAATCATAAAAATGAGAAATACGATGCACAAAAAGTAAATAAAAACAAAATAATCAAACCTATCAATATCGATTAAAAATGCCAACAAATGGTAAAGGAGATAAACCCGTAGAAAACATCAGATACCGATAAGATACCAAACGGAATAATTCAAGGATACACAACCAGCTTAGTACCATCCTAAATTCATCCTGGAAAAATCAATCAACACTGGGAAAATCCCAAAGGTCCGGAGAAATGTGATTATATCCAGCATCTTCAACAACGGATATAAACTCCTCCACGAAAATCATTGACATTATCTACAGACATGATGAGATACATGGACATAACCAAAATACTCACTAACATATATCATGGGTTAAGATCAGGGTATCCATGCAATACTCAACCCATAATGCACTTAACGATTTCCTCTCAGAGCCTGACAAATATCATCAAGTCGATGTAGTCATCCTATATTTTCCAAATGTTTATGAGACCATACCTCATGCTAAATGACTCTACAACCTTCATCAGTATGACGTCCAGAGAACACGTCATACTTGCCTAAAAATTGGCAAGGAGAATGGAAAATATTGTGGAAGTGACTACATCGGATAACAATTCAGTCACTTCTAGAGTCCCGCAAAGACGAGTTTCCGGTCCGATGTTGTCATGTCACATAGCGAGGGACAGTACACGGCTTGTCATAAAATGGCGGCGGAAACGCATTTATAGCAAATTTTTCAGTCATGTCATATCTGGAGAAAATACATTTAAAGAAACTGTGTCCATGACATATCCAATATATTTCAGAACACCGTAGGAAAACCGCTTCCATATCCCTATTCAGATTCATCAAGGAGTACGGGGCCATCATCTGGAATTGCTACCCCAAAACCCGAAAAAAATACAAAACAGGACTGGAACATGCATTTAACGAGATTACAAATGAAAAGAGTAACCCGGGACCAATAATATCAATGAGAAAAAAAGTGTTGAAATTAATACCCCGGAGAAAAGAATCCGGGTCCTGATACTAATCCTCATATACAGAGTGGTGGAGAGGTTAGTGCCCTCACTGCTTCTTCGTTCGTTAAAAAACGCTAAACACAAATTAAACCAGGACAACAAATTGACCAACAAACAATAAATACAAAGAATACCGGTCCCCGTGAGCGTAAGCAAGCGATATATGCATTCGTCTCATTCTAAACACACACTATATATACATCGGGGTGTTTTTAAAAAAACCAACGCAAAAGTGTTTCTGTGAATTACTATATCTACTTCCATTTGTTGCTGGGTGTTACTGGAGTTAAAATAGCAGAATACAATGTGATTGTTATTCATACTACAAGTGTTATGTATCAATTGAATCTATAAAACTTAGGGGATGTCACTTAAACGAAATTGGAACACACATTCGGAGGTCTCCAACACCTGGATATTTCGAGGTTTGGTCGTCTGACACCGGACATCAAGATAGAGATATTTCACATTAAACATATATAGTTAAAATGAATAAGCTAAGCATGGAAAAATAGATATAATAACTTTATTGACTTTCAAAAGTTTGGTGGTTTTAGAATAATTCACAGAACACCTCTTTGTTCTAGACTTGTGTATCAACTGTCCATGTTGTCTACACATTTCCTCATTTCTGAAAATGAAATTTGATATAAAGATTTTCTGAAATAATGAAATAATTGGTTTATTTTGGACATTTATTTGATGTGTTAATGTAGTAACGGTGTGTGCTTTTAAGCTACTAAATATTATCACTGCTGGGTACAAGAACATGGATTAATAATCTAATACTACTGAAAATGAAATACATTTTTGATAGCATGTGGAAATAAGATAACAAAAGAAAACAAATATTTCATTTATTTAAAAAAATGTATTCCACATTTGCTACTTTAGATAATGAATAAAGACTATTTTAGCCACTCAATTCAAACGAGAACGAAATTATTGATCTTGTAGTCAGATTTATTAGTAATAACATGCTTAAGCATTATATATGGGGCTCACGGCGGGTGTGACCGGTCAACAGGGGATGCTTACTCCTAGGCACCTGATCCCACCTCTGGTGTGTCCAGGGGTCCGTATTTGCCCAACTATCTATTTTGTATTGATTGTAGGAGTTATGAGATTGATCACTGTTCGTTATCTTCACCTTATATGTATGTATGGAATTTATAAACGAATTACGTATTTTTAATTATGCTTTGTCGGCTATTGTTTGTTTTTTTTTATTAATATGTTTATTCTATCGTTTGGTATGTATTTCTTTATTGTCATAAGTATCTCATGTTTGTCTAATCTGGACGACTCTGTATTAGAAATGAAGTATTTTATTTCATTCCATTTGTGCAACAAAGTTTGATCTAATTTCTGATTTCATGTTTATAAAAAGGATGATGAATTGATTGTATATTTTAACGTTCCTTTTGAGAATTGTTCACTCATATGGATACTTCACCATTCCGTTTTAAAGCCTGCACATTTTTGGCCTATGATTAGCACCTACGACCTTTAAGGAGATAGGGATATGGTTGGTGCCACACCTGTTGTGACATGGGACCTTGGTTTTTAGTTTCATCCGAGGGACCACCTCATTTAATTGTCTCTTACAACATACAAGGGATTTAGGACATATTCCAACCCATATCGTCACGGGATGGATTTAAATTCCAAGGTGCATGCTGCCTCTATTTTGTTATGCTAAAACATATGGATATATCTGTTCAATTTCGAAGCAAAAAACATATACCAAGCAACCCTTATTCATTTCGTTAAAAACACCGGTCCAGTAACTTTGAAAATATTGGATAATTATTTAGTAATAACGGATACGGTAGATTGCAACAAATTGTACAATTTATAATCCAGTAAGTCAGGGAAAAGATACTAAGAACAAAGGCATGGCATCCCCACAGTAATTTAAGATTGTTGAATAAATTATTCAGGGATGGTTCAAGTTGACGCACACTGCTTTACCGTTTTGAAACATGATACGCTTAATTTCGCGCTAGAATTGCGCACGCATTCTTCCGGGAACGATATTTCAGTTTCATTGATACTGGTGCTATTATGGTGGCATTTGAATGGAAAGAATGAAAACGGATTCATTTTAATGTAAAACCACCTATTCCGATGCGAATTATCTATAAACACTTTTTGCGACCTATCTGCTGTATTTGTAAGTAATCGTAACAATATTTAAAAAGTTAATGCAAAAATTAGTTACTTTCCATCCGAAGTAAAACATTTGAAAAAAAAATGTCTGAACTCCCTCACTCAGATAAAAATTAATTTGAATAAAAACTAAAAATGTATCTTTCATTGATCAAGATATGTATTGATTGAGATTATATCAATATTTCTGCCTGTCCGCATGGTTTCAAATTCATTGCCAGATGACACGATTAAAGAACAAGACATTAAAAATGTATTAATGTAATTGCTATATATACACAAAAGAGATCATCATCCTAACGTACGAGCCGGAAAGACACATTAAAGCATGGGAGTAATTAATATGTTTAAACTTAAAACAAAAAGCTGAATTCAATGTGAAAATTGCGATTGAAGTAAATCAGACAGGCAAAACAGTGTGCCACTTAAATTTTCAAAATGAAAGACGACAATAACGAACCGTGATCATGCTAATTGTTGGGCTGTTTTAGGCATACTGATTTTAAATACAGATAATTTCGTTTACCTGATAAAGCTATAGGGTTCACGGTGAGTGTGACCGGTCTACAGGGGATGATTACTCCTCATAGGCACTTGATACCACCTCTGGTTTGTCCTTTATTCTATAATTGCCGAACTGTTTATTTTGTATTCACTGAGGGGTTGATGAGATTGATCGTTGTTGATTATTTTCGCTAATCCTGGCTAAGGGATTACGGTGTTTGAAAATCAAACAATACACGAAACCAGTCATTCAGCCACCTTCCATGGCACAGTAGGTGGATACCTGATCTCCATATAACGTGATGTACCAAATTGAAACTAGGCTTTGGTATTATTTTGCTTTCATTAAGCTTTTTAGCTACCTTGGCTTTTGATATTTATTAATTCTCAGACACCAAATCTTTACTGGATCAATCGATTGTTTACCTTTCATGGAGAATTGTTCACTCATATAGAGACGTCACTAATTATGACTGAAGAATCATGATTTAGAAATTTACTTAACGCTTACGTCCGTAGCAGTCGGGACACGGAACCCCGTTTTTACGGTCATATTCCAAAAGACCCGTGATTCTCACGCCTATATACCAAACGTTTATCGAAGGAGCAATTACTAGCTATGTGTACGTATTGGGTTTGACAGAGCCATGACACGCACGGGCCTCGAATTCACGACCTTTCGGTTACCAGTCGAACGATGTACCACTGAGCTATCGCGACTGGTACTGGAAGTATGTAACGTTTACTATAAGTATTGTGCGTTATAATGATATTACTAAGAACAATTATAATTAAGAACGATATATATTTCTTGTAGAATGATTTAAGGGCCATAATTTCAATTGGAGCAATGATGAATACTCACATCTTCGATTACTTGCTCTCTCAATCAAGTAATATTCTAGGTCAGTTTCATCTGTCGAATCGTCCAACGTATGCAGCAAGTTGAAAATCTTACAAGACTTCTCTGTGTTATTAAAGAGCAAAGAAACGCACTTTGTCTCTCCTGCACAAAGAGAACTGCACCGTCCTAAACTATCTGCCAACCCTGACCAGAGAGCCAGTGAAAGATCCACCAAATCGAGCCTTGTCTTTGCCTTACGAAGTAAAATGTCATCTGAAAGTGTAAAGCAAAGATGACAATGAATGAAAATGTGATGATCTGGACTATTTATAAATAATCTCATAATTAATATAAAGAATACAAAATTAGCAGTAGGACAAACACGAACACCTTGATACACCATAAACACACGCCGTGAGCCTTTCACCTCCGTAGACCCGATCAGTTGAGAAACATAAACATCAAAAATGGAATAGTGCTACTTAAATACGGTGAATTGACAGCGGAGAAGCTGAAGCAATCCTGTATGCCTTACATTTGAGTTATTAAATCTTTGTTCAATAGAATATCAAAATATAAAACAAATATGGAAAACTCTGAGGTGCCTTCTATTTTAGGTTCACTGTGCTACATGTATATCAAATCGACATTGGAATCAAAATTGTTATTGTTAATAGAGAAAACATCGCTGGCATATCTAGATGTCGAGTTGAAGGCCAGAGTTAGATATATTGTTTTCTCATGTAGAAACTTCTGAATTGAATCTGGCTTGTAGGAATATGACAATTGGTCAGACAAGAAAGGAGCACAATTTGTCGGTACTATCGGTTTTCAATTCGATGTACTTTTGCGGGACGTTCTAGATACAGCTGACTTACATTCTACACAATAAATGGGGATCTATCACCAGTTCTGTTTCAGAGTTACCATATTTTGAAAGGTCCTGATTTTATATTGTAAATCATTACAGCATGTTATATATATATATATATATATATATATATATATATATATATATATATATGGACATTACGACGTCATTGTATCAGTAGCCATGGGTATGCATTTTTTGGATCAATCGAAGGTAAAACCCAGGACCTTTGAATTGCTGATTAAAAAATCAAATCACTGAGCTAACTAGGCCGATGCACAGTTTATAATATAGTAAGAAAATTTACAATATGATTTTTAAACTTACTTCAGAAAGCATGCATTGAATTTTTGTACCTAAGAGTTACAAAATAATTTCAGAAAAAAATCAGGAACGTCGAGCACAACCTTAAGAAATATCCCCATTCCTAGCTTTTTAAAACTGTTCATGTTTATTTTTAACCTACAAAATCGAGGCGTTTTGTTGTGTGTTGAGAAGACGCGAAAATGCGAAATCCCGAAAATTCGAATTATTCAAGCTCATTAGGATATTATCCATCAGATAAATGTACAAAGGTAATGAACACAATGGTGGCTGTTACAAACTAAAAAACAATACCGATGTGCTGTTGCATATATGTGAGACTGATTTTGGTTGTAATAATTACCTATATCAAATTCTTGTCTAATTTATAAGGGACTCGTGTTTTTTCAATTAATATTCAAACGTTGAAATACATTAACCCTACCTACGTAACTCTATAAATTGTCACGTGGCTTTGTATTTGATTGAGAAATCATGTAACGGATTCATATTCCATTTGGTAAATTTTCTTCATTTTACTTTTTAATAGACATACATTTGTCTTTCAAATTACTCACGTGTTTACCTCAATCAGAGGTTAATGTTAACATCAACTAAAACATCCGAAAAATCTTCTTTGATATAGGATGTTAACGCAATGGTGTCAGGTATAAGCATCCATACTGCGAGTATTAATATGAAGAGTTGTGCCGCAACATTTTTTTTATGAATTTCAAATCTTCATTTCAGATACATCTTTTGTGTCAAAGAGAGTGATACTGTTTACTCACCTGCACTTCCAAACGTTAACATCAGTCCAACAATGAGACATATTCTGTTTCTTCTTTCCATCAGTAAAATTTCTATTAAAACGAGCAACTTGTTCACTTTTGAATATCAGTACATGTATCTCAAATCAGTGTTCGAACAAATGCTAAATGTTTTGCGCATCTCTATCTTGGGAATAAGTCTGAGATTGAAAATTAAAATATTTCATAATTTATTACGTTTACATAAAATCAATACATGAGTTGCAATGTAGAACGTCATCGCTTTTTAAACCTTTGCTACCGGCTTCTCCTATCATTGTGAAACAGAATTCACCAATCGCTGGCTTCCCACAACAGATAACCTTAAATAGGAAACATGGGTCAGTTTTACTGTGATGGTCCTTGCAGTGGCTGCATTAGCTATTATGTTCAATATAAATACAAGAAATCCCTCTATTTTATGTGCCTGACTGATCGGCCAATACTTTGAGAGCTATGACCGAATACCTCTGTAGTCACAATCACGTACAGATTTACACCATTGCTCTTGATACATTTCAAGTTCATTTGATGCTATGAGTATATATCATTGTGTTAAATAGGGAGATCATAAAGGGAAATGAAAGGCAAAGATAACGAACAGTGATCAATCTCATAACTCCCATAAGGAATACAAAATATATAGTTGGGCAAACACGGACCCCTGGACACACCAGAGGTGGAATCAGGAGCCAGGAAGACAATGCATCCGCTGTCGACCCTGTGAGCCCTATATCCTGATTAGGTAAACTGATCTTTCGTAGTCAAAATCAGTATGCCAAGAACAGTCTAACAATCGCTATGAAACACGTCAAACATAATTTGACACAATGATTGGCTGTATTGGCAAACTATATCGTTATAAAGATCATAGGATTTGCGAAAGCTGACTTTAATCGAGATTGTGGAAGCCCCTGTACCACCAACTTGTTTGTCAGTAACTTGCCTCGATTTAAAAACTTATTATACGCAGACGCTCTTGCGTATCGAATCATTTGAGATATGTAAACACTATATGCGGGTGATAATGGGATATTGCTACATAAATATGGGAAGTTGACGACGGAGAAGCTGAAATCATCTCGTTCGTCATATAGTTGAGTTGTCAGTTTGCCGTTAATATCTACTTTCAATAAAATATCTAAGAATGAAGCAGAAGTGGACGATTCTTTAGTGTTTTTCATTTCGAGCTCACGGGGATAAATTAAATCGACATATGAATATGGAAGCTATTATTGTTGATAGATGAAACGTCTTCGATATTATATAAATTTCGAATTGAAGGCCACAGCGAAATATTTTTCTTCTGTTAGTGTTTTGTTGTTGATAATTTCTGCTTCATATAAATAAAGATAAGCTAACAAAAGGAGCACAATGCGTGTCTATGGGAATTCTAACAAACTTTTTGGAAGACCTGATCACTAAAAACCATGAACATATTTTCAATGAGGAACTTTAACATATGTTTAATTTCAACTTCAGAGTACTTCTGCGTGAAATAAGAATGTATCCATTTTGAGAAAGTGATTGATACTGTGTGGATATTGTATCTTAGATTACTGGTATTTTGATATACTGATAACTCCGTTCTATTGGCAGACCCCCCCCCCCAAAAAAAAATATGCAGCAGCAATTAAACATTTTCGATCAGTATTGTGATCTTTGACATCTGAAGGTAAATGTAAACAAAATCAAAATTTCTGTTTTTGGTAGAGGGAGACAACTATGTTTTTTTACGAATGTATGCAAGTAGAAATTGTTGATGGATTCATGTATCTTGACGCGGTTGCCTAGAGGTTAGAATATTCGCCCCGCATGAGGAAGGCCGGGGTTGGAATCCCGGCTGCGACAGACCTATATCATGTACCAACTAATAGCAAAATTTGGATTATAAAATCTAGAATATTGGAAAAAAACACGTTTCCCATGTACCATTCTGGGAAAAGCACACAATAAATCTTTAAAATAATTGAGAGTTTCTATCACTCTTTCAATAGTGAACTCATATTTTATAAGAGTTGTTTCACGAGTCCTTAAAAAACATGGTGTAATGTGCAACCCTAAGTATAGATTGCATGTTGGATGCAAGGTAAAGATAACGAACAGTTATCAATCTCATAACTCCTTTAAGCAATACAAAATAGATGGTTGGGCAAACACGGACCCCTGGACACGCCAGAGGTGGGATCAGGTGACTAGGAGGAGTAAGCGCCCCTGTTGACCGGTCACACCCGCCGTGAGCCTTATATCCTGATCAGATAAACGGAGTTATCCGCAGTCAAAATCAGTGTGCCAAGAACGGCTTAACAATCGGTATAAAACATGTCAGACAGCATTTGACCCAATGCGAGGTTGTACTGACGAACTAGATCGTTATAATGACCATAGAACTTGCGAAATGCTGACTTCAATCGAGACTGTATATGTCTCACAATACATGTATGGCTGTGAATATGGGGATATGCAACTGTTCTTTGATTTTAAAATGCATCTTAAATTGTAGGCATATCCTTAAATGTAAAAGAATCCACGCCGAATTTTATGGATTATGCAGAGCTAATTCGTTACCCATTTTTGATTATTCTTAAAACAACTATGATTTCGTAAAAGGGGTAAACTACTTAACTCTTTGCAGATCTAACATACCCTCCAAACGTTATTTTGTATAATGTAATGTGAATTTGCCATGGATAGAATGTGTACGTAATATTTTGAATGAAATTAATTTGACATATTAATGGAATTATCATGATACAATACAACCAGAATACTTAAATCAGACTGTTTTTAAGTCTCTTGTTTTATCTATTTATTTTTTTTTACAATATTTGACACATCAATATAAGCAAAAATGAAACTGTGATATTTTCGTTGTCTTCACCTTTCCTCTAACATAATTCAAAGAAAGAATTAATCCTAGAGAAATATTTCAGTACATTATCTATTACATTTTTCAAGACCGGAAACCGGACACTGGAAAATTATACCACGAGATGATGGAAGTGGTACCTTATGGAACTGTGAAATGGATGACGAATATCCTTATTTGTGAAGATACTTTGATTACTAATTGTAAGAAGAGGCTGATCCTCAGTTACTATCGGCAACACTCAAATACACTTAAGGGGCCTCCGTGGTCGAGTGGTTAGAACATTGCGCTCAAAATCACACGGCCTCTCACCTCTATCGGCGCGGGTTCCAATCCCGCTCGCGCCGGTAAGTGAGAAAGTTTCCCTGTTTACTTTCGGAAGGTCGGTGGTCTCTTCCCAGGTACATTGTATCTTGGTTCTCTCTTCTACCAATAAAAACTGGGCGCCACCATATAACTGAAAAATTGTTGAGTGTGACAGAAAACATCCAAACAAACAAACAAATACACTTAAATTCATCATGATGTTTAATTTGCAAAATAAAAAAAAAAACATGTAACTTGTAATATATGTACATGTTATTACTATTTTATGGTCTTGATCAATAGCCTAATAGTATTAATAGATTAAACATCATGCCGTAATGATATGTTTTATTGAACTGCTACACATATCAGTTGTACTGATTCGTAAAATTGATATCAGCTTATTCAAATCCAACGAGTGTAGATTATACTTCTATATTCTGGATGTTATACTGATTGGCGTGAAATATACACGTATGTGCATGCATGTGTACATGTAGTAAGTTTTTAATGTTTTAAATGACACGCATGTAGAATGTACTTGTGTACGATTAATTTGTGTTGCGATATTGTACAGCTTTATTGCTTTCGAATTTTCAAAGCATGGGTAGAATTGAGAAAATTACCATTTTAATGAAATGACAATTCAATATTGTATGTACCCGTTAAGTTGGTTTCTTTTGAGTTGTGTTCCATTATTGTGACATCATTAAAATAATATGTGCACGTGACTAGAATAAGCAGTAATGGTTCATAATATTACGAACTTAAATGTTTTTGTTCTCCCGATATTGGCTTGGATAATTACAGAATAAAAAAAATATAAACGCTGATTTGTATTGATTTTATGAGTTATGAGATTGATCACTGTTCGTTATCTTTACCTTCCATACATGCACAATGTCAGCATGGACGAATACACTGTACACGTATAAATCAATGTTAGTGCTTTGAAATACATGTAAATGTCACCATTATTATATCTTATTTACTAATGCAAATGGTTAGATCAAATAATAAAATGCGTTTGATTCACTACGCAGCAATAAAGTAAGCATATTAGTACTAAAGATAGAAAATATGCGATGCAGATATCCGTACGCTTCATTTATCCGGAATATTTTGCTGGGAACCAAAGTGTCTGGGTTAACGAGGCTCCACGGCAATTACTAGGAGGAGTCAGTTTTCCAGGTGAATAAGATGTAAACCTCACTACATCTGCATTATTTATTTATACAAGTATTACACTGTTTAGATTTCTCTGTAATCTTTATATGCAACGTTTATGAACATGCATTGGTTAATAGATTAGTACAGTCAATTACAAGCGCTGGTCTGAGTTAGCGGTAGTTTAACTACCGCTGGGGATATATCAAGTTCTTTGAAATATTCTCAAATTCTCAAAGGACGCAAACCAAAGGCAAAGAAGAACAATGAATCAGAGCATAACGTACACAAGTAAATTAAACCATGTAAAGATTTGATGAGGTCTCTCTGTAATTATACCACAGCAATCAATTACTGTAACAACCTAATAAACAAACACATAACTCGAGAAAACATATCATTTACTGACTGAAATTAATGAGCACGCAATTGATCTTTTATTCTTTCTTATACCTAAAGTCAGGGAATTTCAAATCTACATATATTATCTATCTATCTATATAAATGTATCTATATATATCTATCTATCTACCTAATCTATATATATATAATTATATATATATATATATATATATATATATATATATATATATATATATATATTATTATTATTATTATTATTAAAAAATATGAAAAGAAAACAGAAATCCTCCGTAAAGCGTTAGCGCTTTCATTACATCTTCAGAAGCTTAACGAAAATGTATACATAGCAGTATCATAGTAACAGTAATTGTGACGTCAAAGTAAGCGGATCGTTAAATGTCTATATTGTGACGTCATGGATAATGTACAACAATGATCTGGAAAAAGTACGGGAAAATCATAGGTAATTATAAAAGACTATTAAGTTTTGGCTTTAGAATGAAAATGAAATGTTTTTCTTTTTCCCGTCTCTGAATAGCACTGGCACATCTGAGTTTATCAAATGGGGAAATCGTTTTTTACCACACGTTTCCAGGTGTGCACTTAACTGGATTTGTCTGTATTCAGGTGTACTGATGTGCTGCTTATGTACACGTACACGGGCACGGAGAGTGTTGCAGTTTCACCAATGTAATATTCCTTGCATCCAGGACATGTGATGGCGTATATGACATTCTTTATATCGCATGACATGTTAGCATTAACTTTAAATCCTCGTCTGTTCAAATTATAACTGGTCCCTTCTGTAATGTAGTCAAATGTACCGCATCGAGGGTCCGTACACATTGACACTGTATAAGTACGGTCATCTAATTGGGAGGAACAAAGTATTCTCTTAATATTTCTGGGCTGGCGTTTACTGCTAATAAAACGACAGTTCTTGTATATGCCTTTTGTTTGTTCATCTTCTCTAAGTAGCCTGTTTAATTCATAAACAATTGAATTGATGTTTTGATTTCTCGGATTATAAGTATGTACAAATGGTATTATTTCTCCGTCATTAGCACATCGTGTGTTTGAAAGTAGCTGTATCCTATCGCACTCCTTAGCCTTCATTATTCCATCGTCTACAAGTTGTTCTGGGTATTTTTAGCTTAATAAATACAATTTTAATTCCTCCAAGCGGATATCCCTCGTGTCGATATTGCTGACAATGGTACAAATCCTTCTTGCGAGATTATATGGTATAGCTGTTTTAGTATGGTGGGGATGGCATGATCCGAAATGCAGGTATTGGTGTGTATCTGTGGGCTTATAATACATATCCGTATTTAAGCTGGTATTTTCTTTTAATATAAGAACGTCAAGAAATGGCATTTGCGTATCATCCGTTTCCATCGTGAATTTGATATCCGAGTTCATTTGGTTTAAAAGATCGTCAAACTCCGATAACTTATCGACGTCATCATCCCACAAGATAAAACAATCATCTAAATATCTCTTCCATTTAGGCTGTATGTTATTTGCAAATTCTGCCCCCCCCCCCCTCAACGTACATAGTTGATCATGTAACTTATGCTCTAGATAGCCTAGGGTTAATGTTGTATAGGTAGGTGCGACTTTTGTCCCCCTTGCAGTTCCCTTAGATTGGAAGTAATGATGGTCGGAAAAAGCAAACGAATTGCTGTCTAGAACTAATTTTAGTGCTTCTAAAATAAAATCCTGTTGGAATCTGTCATTAAGTACATCGGGATATTTTTCCATCCAGAATTTTACCGCTTCCAATCCTAATTTTGTAGGAACATTAGTATATAAACTAATAACATCCAGAGTGACAAGTTTAGTGTTGGGGGTGACCTGAGTAGGTAAATGATTTATAAAATCCAGATCGTCTCTTACAAAACTGGGTACTTTTTGGCAATATGATTTTAAAAGTATATCCAATAAATGACTCAGTCTCTGCGTTGAACAGTTTGGTCCTCCTACTATGGGCCTGAAGGATAAGTCAGCTGGATCCAGACAAGTAATACATACACTATTTTGATTTGCTATAGCATCCTTAATAATTTTAGACTTGTGAACTTTAGGTAAACCATAGAATTGACTCTTTCGGAATTCAAAGTTTGTCAGGTAGTCCTGTTCTTTATCTGTTAAACCTTCCGATAGTGGTCCATATACTAGATTTTTAATTTTTGTAATGGTTTTCTTCTCATGACATTTGTGTAGTCTATCATAAAAATTGTTGTCTTGTAACATTTGTAAAAATTTTATTTTTGTAGAAATCCTTATTCATTAAGACAATTCCACCTCCTTTATCGGCCTCTTTAATAATGATAGTAGGGTCATCACGGAGGTTTTTAAGAGCATTTTCCTCTTCCGTAGAGAGATTAGATTTAATATTCCTGGGTTTGTTTGGAAAATGAATATTTTCTAATGTGTCACAAACGACATCCAAAGTTCTATTTCTTCCTCGTTTTGGATTAAACTTTGATTTATTTCTTACAATGTTTGTTGGCTCTGCCTCTGTAGACTCGGATTCAGTCACTGGTCTCACTTTCATGAAAATATCCATATAGTCTGAGTCGCCGAGTATGGGAGTTAACATCCGTTTTAAGCTCTTGATTATCAAGGGATACATCCAGAAATATAATTAAGACAGAACCAAAAATATTTAATCTTTCCGATAGACAACTAACGGATTCCGAAATAAAACTACTGTCTAAGGGTCTAAAATACACCCCTACACCTCATGTCAATAATCAAGACCTTAAAAAGGATGGTAAAGCCTATAGGTTAGCTGGGATGGCATGTTTGTATTTGTTTCTTTGTGCATTTCCTCTAATTTGTAGTATCATTCAGGATTCGCATATGCTGCACATGAAAGGTAAAGATAACGAACAGTGACCAATCTCATAACTCATATAAGAAAAAAGTAGATAGTTGGGCAAACACGAACCCCTGGATACATCAGAGGTGGGATCAGATGACTAGGAGGAGTAAAGATCACCTGTCGACTGGTCGCACCCGACGTGAGCCCTATATACTGATCAGATAGACGGAGTTATCTTTAGATAAAATCTATGTGCAAAGAACGGCCTAACAATCGGTATGAAACACGCCAGACAGCATTTGACGCAATGATAGGTTGTATTGACAAACTAGATTAACAACTGTGGTAGGCAGAATGCACCCAATTTCACAGAGCGATCCGATCTTTCAAATGACAACAGAACTTCATCTCTATAATTAGTTTTCTTGAAGATTGTACCAAACGATGGTCTAAAGATGAGAAAGGAAGAGGTTGATACCTTGTTAAAATAAATAAAACGTACAAGAGGAATACCAAAATATCATACACGACGCACTAGAACGAAACTACGCACCATATATCGTTTTGTGTTTAGCAAATCGAAGTGATAAAAGCATAAAATAGGATACGTGAAGTACAGCTGACAAAGCTTGTAATATTTTATTTGTTTGTAAGGCACATTATTCTAGCTGTATTTCAAACGAAATTGTCGTTAATTCCATAGTTGGTTATACAACTTAAACTCAATGTTCCCTTTTCAAAGGACATCTTTTTTTCAAACTCACATATTTTTTGTCCAATTTATCATTGAGTAAATACTCGTTTATACTTTTTTAGTCCCAATCAAAACCACTGTAATAAGTAACATTGGAATTATCAAACAGTGCATACGACTACAGTATGTGCAATACAATTAAGATGTTACTAGCAACGCAGTATGGTCAACAGAAAGATAATACCAAAAATGAAGAACTGTGGAGGTTAGCACTTATTACAACATCCAACGAAACTTTTACAGTGAATGAAATAACTAGACTTGACAATGATATCCAAATATGAGAGTTAAAATTTTACGAATAAAGAAAAAACATTTTTACATAATGAAGTAGAAAAAAATGTTTTGAATGGAACGCTCTTTAAACTGTGATCAAGGGATTTCTGTTCAAAGTGAACAAAATTAAAACTTCCTCCAGCAAATAAACTCCAATATCAATGTTTTATTAGAAACACCGGGACACTGCAGAACTTCAACGCTCATTCCCGATGAAAAGGTGAGGATAACGAACAAAGGTGAAAATAACGAACAGAGCGATCAATCCTAAAAATTTTCACAAAGAACACATATTCATTGATTGATTGTATCTTGTTGGTCGTCTCTCTTTTTCGACCGCAGTGATGTAATATCTAAATATGCGTTCTTTAAATGGACACCATCAAGGTTTACTAAAGTTTAAGATTGTAAGGCACTCTGATATTTTGTGTTTTTCAGACACAAACGTCCACACTTACAATACTAATTTGACATGAAATGTTTTTATACAAGAAGTAGTCATTGGTCTGCCATGTTAGCGTTAAAAACTTTCTACTAAATACAACATCATGGTAAATGTATTTAAATTTCAGCACTTAAGAAACGGGTGGTGATATTTCATAGACAAGAAATTGTTACCGAAATATTCGGATCTTTATTTCTGCACTTTGATAAGACTTGATCTGTATATACTGACGGTCCTTGAATAAACAGGAGAGCCGGTAGGGTATATGGATTGTTTTACAACACTCAGAAGTTTGATATTATAAAAGAAAATCCAATGTTGAAGTGGTTTTGCCACAAGCCTCACATTTCACAGTGGAGCTACACCCTTATGATATTCAGGACCACATGAAACATTTTCATAGACTTGCATAACCGCACGTGGCACCCCGCCCCTACAACGTAAATTTAAAGTAATATTGGCATATTGTTTAGAAACAAAAGGTAAACGCTAAAAACCACTATTCCCACAGAGAGATGTAAATGACAACATATCTTGATATATTGTTACTTTTATTGGAAACATTTGTTTCACTCAAAACAAAAAACTAAAAACACCATATAATGTGTGCGACTTTATTAATTTTACTCTACTAGAAATGACGAAATATAGTAAAATTGTGGTCTGTTTGAGCTTGGCCCCTCTATTGGGCTTTACCTTTGATCCAGTTTGGGTCCTTAAGGCGGTTTCCAGACACTCTATCTCAGGAGGTTGCATCCCTAGCTTCAATTCCTTAATCCACCATTAATTGCTTAGGTTAAAACTTTCGATGTTAAAAAGGTTATATCATAAAAAAATGTCCAAATGAAATATGAAAACCCTATAACTCACCACTCAGCGGTTAAAACTATGTAAAATATTTCAACATGCAATATCTATAGACCTATCATTTATTGACACTCGCCCTAATGCGTCATTATACGTTTTGGATCTTCCCCTATAATTATTACGCCATGTACTGGACATTGAATCCATTCTGTGAACCCCGTATCTGCACCCGTATGTTTGAATAGGCATGCGCTTGGCGAACTCTGCGTTGTAGTCTTTATTTCAGGACACCAACGTGTTACATGGTGTCAGAATACGAATATTGCGGAAATGGAATATATACTACAGTGGTGGATTGGGAGCCCGCTAACTTACTGGAGGCCTGAAAAAAAAGTGTAACATGCTCAATTGATTTTCAGTGGTTCCTTTAAAGCAAGGGTGAAGAGGAACAGCGTTCTTACCTATTTTCTAAATTTGGGTCATGAACAAAGTTAGGGGCATTTTCAACATATGGACTCTCACAGCAGAGGAAAAAAAAGAAATGGGAACATTTTCAAAAGCCCAATCCTGCATTCGCCCGTAACTATTTCAATAATGAAATCCCGTGCACAGCTACGTTTGACCTGTTTATCACCAGAATTATTTTTAAGGAAGGACTGAACATATGCTAACACTGATGGAATGACCCATGCGAGGGTAGTGTTCGGTGTTGCATCAGCCGAGATCAGGGGGAACTGACCAACGAGGGTAAGGATCTCACGCTTGACAACGCCATTGAAACAGATCAAAGATTTGAGTATCCCCAGAAGCAGCTAAAATTCATGGGGATCGGTCCAACAGATGTCCATGCCGTTCACGCTCGAAAGCGACCAATACCTGGAACCACACCTGGAGCCAGTCGTCACAAACGTTCTAAGGAATATCAAGATCTGCGTCAAACGGAAATCTTGGGGACATTGCAGGAACATAATTCAAAAAACGATTGTTAAAGCTGCGAATGGAAGAGGCATGGACTGTGGCAAACCTCATGGTGTCATGCAGTTATGTTTTGCAATAAATGGAATTGATTTGGAAAATTCGTCAATCTTATGTTAAGATTAATGAGGTAACCGCACAGCCAGAAGTTGTGGGATGGGGATGAAAGTGATCAAGAATTTTACATTTAACTCTATAATTATTACGTCATATGTTACAATTTATTTTAGATATACTTATGAGCTTTAGATATATCGGTATTTTTATTGGTGTGAATAGACAATTGAATGCAATCTAGTTTGTCAAGTATGTGACAGTCAGAGTGAACATTTTGTATTGTACAGGTTGTAATTGTTTCAATTTTTAGTTCACCTTTACCTTTGACCTACCAGTGGTTTGAGTTTATGATACTGCGGACCAATACATTTTACCGACTACTAATTAATTTTGCATGTCTTACTAACCCATACACTATATAAAGTTAGAAACCCTCCCAAAATCCCCACTGTAACTTTATACCAATACGGTTATATTGGATAGTCTGGGTAACACATATTGATTCACTCGATGTAACGTTAATATAATGGATGTCTGGAAAAAATTACATTCATCTTGTAATCCATGTTAAATATATGTAATTCTACTGACAGTCGTATTAATGTTATGATCATCATTAATCGTAAATATCTATTGCCTTTTATGTCTTGTGTTTTATGTATGTCTATTTTCTTGTGTGTGCGAGTATGTTCTCATATTTTTTCTTGTTTTTTCCCTTCTAGTGAAATAAAAATAACTGTCTGAAACCGACCCAGTTTTGTGTTGTTTGGAACAAAACAGCAACCCTGCGACACATATATTGTTCACGCAATGCATTATGTGAACCCCGTCTCTGCACTTGTATGCTTGAGACACTATGCATTCTAGTTTTTTTTAGTTCAACACATGAACAAGACAGACAAGAGAAACAAATATACGCCCGTGAATTTACTCACATAACATGAACTTGAATCATCACAACTTATGAAAACATTTACATTTTTATATGATTTAGATTGACCCTGGTATTCTTGAAAAGATATTCCCATATGAAATATTGATCTCCTGTTATGGCCCGATCTTACCACTGGGGCCCTTGAATTGAACAAACTTGAATTTGCACTACCTTTACATGCTTGCATATCAATAAAATTAAATATGGACCAGCTGTTCTTAAGATTTATAAAGATGTTTCCCTATATTTTCCAAGACAAGAGGTTCATGGGCCATATCACTCACTTGAGTCACCTTGGACAATATCTAAAGATTTTCGCTCTATATTTGCAAGTAAAAGTTTGATACCTATTGTTGTAGCAACCTAATCCCGGGCCAATGATTTTTACAAACTTGAATCTGCATTATATCACACAGATTTCATGTAAATGAAACTGAAACGGAAGCTTTCATGAAAAATTCTATTTTACTAGCTCAATTGTTCTTGAGAAGACTTTTAAAGATTTTTCCTACATATCTGTATGTAAAACTTTTAATCCCTATTGTCGTCCCATCCTACCCCAGAGGGCTTGATTTTTAACAGACTTGAATCTGCACTATATCACGAAGCTTTCATACAATGTTCAACTCTCCTTGCACAATGTTTATTGAGATGGTTTTAAAAGATTTTCCCATATACTTGCATGCAAAACTATGATTCCCTATTTTAGCCCACTCCTAGCCCCACACACCCCGGACCATATTTCTACTATCTTGAATCTGCATTATGTCAAAACTTTTTATGTAAAAGTCAACTTTTTTGGCCCAATGGTTCTTGAGAAGATTTTCATTTTTTTTTTCTATATATTATTGAAATTTCGATCCCTTATTTTTTTAGAAGAACAATTTTAAAAAGATTTTCCATATTATTTGTTTGTATGGAAAACCTTGATCCCATATTTTGGCCCCATCCTATCCCCGGAGGTCATGATTTTAACAAGCTTCAATTTGCACTATTTCAGGAAACTTTCATGTTAACTGCCTGACAGTTTCGGTAAAATTTAAACGTTTCTGGTTCAGTGGTTTTTGAGAAGATGTTAAATGACCCCATCTCATTGTTTTGCCTTTTTCTAATTTAATTCATCTTAATGAAGGAGGCATGGCCCTTCATTTGATCAGACTTGAATCATTTTCCTAGAGATATTATTTACCCGGTCTGGAGTTTGTTTGAAATTGATTCAGTGGTTATACTGAACAAAATGATGATAAACGTAGTAAAATTTGGATTCAACTATCGTATAGTGGTGTTTTCCACGGGATTATAATTTTTTTTATTTTAGCTGTTACCTTGCTTTGCACCAAATCTGTACTCGGAAAAGTGCACCCATTGCGACTGCAGTATTTGCAAGATAGATAGCTTTTCCTTGTCCGCCAACATTTATTCCGCATACCTTTGGTCACAAACTACCAGGAAATGGAGGAAAATTCACCTTCAGAAGCCCATGTGTTAATTTTCAGATTTTATTACCATGGCAACCAATTTTCAAAAATAATGTATATGGTTCTTGAAAGCACACATGTGAAAGATTTTAAAGGTCCATCATGACATCTGATGCTAGCCTGGAAATGGGTCGAGATACACTCAGGCACCTGCCATCTTGGAAGTAAAAAAGCAACAAAAATGAGGAAAATATACCCATTTTCAACCCCTCCTAATTCAAAAAAAAAAAAATTTCCCCAGTATAATGACAGATATCAACTTTCAGCAAAATTCCTAACCTTTCCAACAAGGCCAAATTTGCAATAGGGTCCTTGATTCCTTTTCGAGATATTTTACATCAAAGATGCAGCATGCTCTTTTCAACTTACCGTTTAAAGTGAAAGTAGAATTGCCCGCCTAGAAGTCAAACTCTCATACATCTCACAGTCACAGTTTCGAATCCCATAAAAAGGCACTGGATCAATGTAGAATGGTCACCTCCCTATATTAATACAGATATCAATAACAATGAAACTATTTAAATTCTATAAAATACTCTTTTAACATATTTACATTTTAACCCTGGTCACTTTAGCTTCGTATTGGCAATTCGCCAGGTATATTGAGACTTTAAAGACTGCGGAAATTCTACGACATCATGAAATACCTATACTGTTTAAAAATTTAAGTTTTTCCGAGTAAAATGATGTATCATACATGGGGAGTTATTGTTAATTATATCTTGAAATGAGTGAACAAAAACTGCCCTCTTCACATCACTGTTTCCAGCAGAGTTCTTCCCCTTGGTAAAGTTGAAAATAGAATAAAAGACCCACAACTGAGTGAAATACATGCGATTTTGATTCCAAATAAAGACTAGAATTGTATTTCAAGGAAATTTGATGTGAAATAAAAGGAATTGTAGAGAAAAAAACCCTGAAATGGCCAGTAAGGATGTTAACTTGAGCAATCCTGGAGAGTCTGTTTTTTGTTTTTTCAAGTTCAAAAAAAAACTTATTTCAATGAGAAATTTGCCCTAAAAATTGGTTCGTCTAAACCGTCACATCTTTAATAAATTACCCTGATATCATGCTTTTATCTAATAAACATAAGTCAAAATATGACACCTTTGTATGAAGAAGAATATTTGTCAAGGAAGATAACTCTAGCCAAGAAAAAAAAAAAATCTGATGTCATTACTCTATTATGACATCACATTACGTGTTATATTATGATGTCATAGTTAAGCTAGCCTATGTAGATCCACTGGTGTAATTCAAATAGACAAACAGAAGCGAAGCAGTTTCATGCCAGGATGCGTATGGATGACATATCAAAAAGTTTCTGAAAAGTCGGTGTACTCCACTAGATGTACAGTGTATCACACCTATGTTAGTGATCCTTATGCAATATACAGTGAATTCAATAAAATTGAAATTTATATTCTGAAGCTTTATCTGTTTCTCTATGACTACCTGACAGACACACAGACAGATACACACAACACATACATAGACAAACACACACAGACAGACACACACTGATAAACACACACATAGAACGGGTATACACAGACAAACATACATATACAGACAGACAAACACACACACATACATATACAGACAGACAAACACACACACAGACAAACACACACACGGACAGACAAACACACACACAGACAGACAGACACACACATAGACAGACAGACACACAAACACATAGTCAGTCACACAGACAAACACATAGACACACAGACAGACACGTACACATGCATGCGCCTGCATGCACGCACACACGTACGCACACAGAAAGACACGCACACAGACAGACAGACAGACAGACACACACACACACTCACTCACTGATTGACACACACACACACACACACACACACACTCCCAGACAGACAGACAGACAGACACACACAGACACACACACACACACATCCATCCATCATTAGCATTGCAAAAAACTTTCATAGAAAATTTATGGCTGAGGAGAAATTTCTTGCATTCACACTCGACCAATTGCTAAGAATACTTCTGACATATTTACTAATCGATGACCTTCAATTTCAATGAAATCAATAATATTAAGTATAAACCTCATATTTAAAGCATAAACATCATATTTAAACACAATAAACAAAAAAAATTCTTGCCTGGAAAATTCAAGTTTCAAGCTGATTTGTGCTTAAGGTCACAAACTACCAGGAAATGGAGGAAAATTCGCCTTCAGAAGCCCATGTGTTAATTTTCAGATTTTATTACCATGGCAACCAATTTTCAAAAATAATGTATATGGTTCTTGAAAGCACACATGTGAAAGATTTTAAAGGTCCATCATGACATCTGATGCTAGCCTGGAAATGGGTCGAGATACACTCAGGCACCTGCCATCTTGGAAGTAAAAAAGCAACAAAAATGAGGAAAATATACCCATTTTCAACCCCTCCTAATTCAAAAAAAAAAAAATTTCCCCAGTATAATGACAGATATCAACTTTCAGCAAAATTCCTAACCTTTCCAACAAGGCCAAATTTGCAATAGGGTCCTTGATTCCTTTTCGAGATATTTTACATCAAAGATGCAGCATGCTCTTTTCAACTTACCGTTTAAAGTGAAAGTAGAATTGCCCGCCTAGAAGTCAAACTCTCATACATCTCACAGTCACAGTTTCGAATCCCATAAAAAGGCACTGGATCAATGTAGAATGGTCACCTCCCTATATTAATACAGATATCAATAACAATGAAACTATTTAAATTCTATAAAATACTCTTTTAACATATTTACATTTTAACCCTGGTCACTTTAGCTTCGTATTGGCAATTCGCCAGGTATATTGAGACTTTAAAGACTGCGGAAATTCTACGACATCATGAAATACCTATACTGTTTAAAAATTTAAGTTTTTCCGAGTAAAATGATGTATCATACATGGGGAGTTATTGTTAATTATATCTTGAAATGAGTGAACAAAAACTGCCCTCTTCACATCACTGTTTCCAGCAGAGTTCTTCCCCTTGGTAAAGTTGAAAATAGAATAAAAGACCCACAACTGAGTGAAATACATGCGATTTTGATTCCAAATAAAGACTAGAATTGTATTTCAAGGAAATTTGATGTGAAATAAAAGGAATTGTAGAGAAAAAAAACCCTGAAATGGCCAGTAAGGATGTTAACTTGAGCAATCCTGGAGAGTCTGTTTTTTGTTTTTTCAAGTTCAAAAAAAAACTTATTTCAATGAGAAATTTGCCCTAAAAATTGGTTCGTCTAAACCGTCACATCTTTAATAAATTACCCTGATATCATGCTTTTATCTAATAAACATAAGTCAAAATAAGACACCTTTGTATGAAGAAGAATATTTGTCAAGGAAGATAACTCTAGCCTAGAAAAAAAAAAATCTGATGTCATTACTCTATTATGACATCACATTACGTGTTATATTATGATGTCATAGTTAAGCTAGCCTATGTAGATCCACTGGTGTAATTCAAATAGGGCGAGAAAGCGGAAGTGCGTAATTTGACGAGATTGAACGAGATTTTAGCTACTGGAGATAAACAAATCCACGTGGTAACGGTAAATAGATAACAGGATGGCATTTTCCATCCTATATTGGTTGAATTACGTGTCTGGAACCAAAAAACTTCATCAAAAGTCCGAGTTAGCGGTAAAAGCAGACCATGTACTAAAGTTTATGTTCGATCCCGAACTTAATTACGCCCAGGGAAGAGTTCACGCCAGTATGAGAGACAGAAGTTACCACGTCAGTGTAAGTGCACGTTCTGTGTCAATTTTCACCTCAATATTACTAATTATTTTTTTTAACTTGTCAGAAAGTATTCATTCTGTTCCTTCATTTAGGTCACATTAGGGGATAATCACACAGTTTCTGACAGCATATGTGATTGTGTGAACGGGCAGGATAAATGTCACCACAAGGCATCTCTCCTTTTATATGGGTATGAAATGTTGAAAGTATGCATGCCTTAGATTTTTTTAATATATGAATAGTTATAAAACTTTATAATATTCTATTTAGCTATAAGAATGTTAGCAAGACGGATGTGAGGGCTTCTTGGATCCAGCATCCTAAGAAAGCACCACCAAAGAAAACAACCACTATGGATGAGCTTTTTCCACCTTCACAAAAAGTGGCCAATTACAGGTATTCTTAAGAATATGAAGAAAGTAAACAAATTATCTTAAAGTATCATATTTTATGAAATAGTGTGTCAATTAAATGGGTAGTTGAACTATTTATCATTATAAACTTGTTGATAAAATCATCTGCTTATCTTTTTATGCTGGTATTACGGTTATATGGAGTGAACTTTAGATGTCCCATGGATATAATAGATTTTTATATTCTAAAATTATTTATTTTTCTTGCATTGTTCTAAACAGTATTGGGTTCAAGAGACTTAATATGCTATCTAATTACTTTGTTCTGTTAGGGCTACATCAAGACCAGTTGATGATACAGATGTTGCTTTCCTGTGTGATAAACTTAATGCTCTTGGTCGATTTTCAGGTTTAAGATTATGCTCGAAAATATGTTGTTTTTTTTTTTGGTGATTTCGTTTTTGTTTTAAAATGTTCAATTGTTTCATATTTGAATACTGGGCCTACAAATACTCAATGCTGGATTTTCTACCCTATAATAGGGACTATTGATATTAAGTAGTTCAGTTTTATGCTGAACAAAAAAGTGTGATTTTACATCATATCAAAACTTTAACAACAATGGGCTTTGAGTGCAGTTGGTACATGTTTTCATTTTTATTGTTATTAACATGTATCATATTCTAAAGTTTGTTTTGAGGTTTATTTTCCTACTAGAAGATTTATTTGTTGTAATGCAACATTCCATCACTTAAGTTTATCAATAATGGCATAAAACATAAACATGTTGTACATTGTATTAAATTGGAAATCATTATCTTCTAGCATATATATATATAGTTTAAAACTCACATTTCTCTATTGATGTTAAAATTTCATGAATAATTATTCATAAATTGATTGTAAATCATTCATGAACACAAATTTTACATGTAGCTATGCTGTGGATAGTGTCAAAAGAACCCCCATCCCCTACACTGGATATTCCTTATGTAGAAGATTTATTGCTGGGAGAAGCTTACACTAGTGCTACAGACAAGATACAGTGGTTGAAGACAAATCTTGCTATCCAAAGGGAGAAAATAGAGCAGGTAGATACATGTACAGTTAGTCATATCCTTAGGTAAAAAAAAAATTGATGAAGTCAGTTCAAAGGCAATAGATAAAAATATTTTAGTAGAAAAAATTTAAATAACATTAGAATAACTCGTGTAATTTCAGGTTGCACAATTGACTGTTGGGCAGAGGAACAACCATCTTTGGGCTTTGGTCAGGAAAAACCGCTTAACTGCATCCAACTTTGGTAAAGTGCTTGCTGCTATCCGACGAAATAGGTAAAACGTCATTCTTCTTTAATAAATTTAATATTGAATCAGATTGATCATGTTGAAAATAAATCCTAAAGTATGTTTTACACCTCAATGTGTATTTAAATCATTTTGGTAATATTGTTTCAGGTTTCCTCCATCATTATTCAAACAGGTTCTGGGCTCTTATGATTTGTCAACAAAAGATGCCATTCTATGGGGTATCAACAATGAGTCAGTTGCCAAAGCAAAGTATTGCTCATACGGTGATGCAGTTGTTGAAGAAACAGGTATAATTTTCTTTTTATGATAGTTATGTTACAGTAAATGCTACATTATACCAAGAGATTATTTCATATTTTTGCTTAAAATACACAGACTCAGTATACAATTTTATAAGTCAATACACAACATTGTGTCCAAACCTTTTCAGGGGTGTGGCTACATGAAAGTGGTGTTTTAGGGGCAAGTCCTGATGGGATTATCCGCCGTGCAGCAACGCATAAATATAACCATCAAGTAGCTCAACTGACAGACATACTGGAGACAATGAAATTGATGTCAGATATTTTGGAAGTTAAATGTCCTTTCAGTGCCAGGAATATGACTATTCCTGAGGCCATTTTATCAATCAAAGACTTCTGTTTAGGTATTTCATATTCTTGAATTAGTTATCTCCTATAGCAAATTGAAAAAAAATTCATTGACTCATATGAATTTTATATTGCTAGACTTCCAGGTTCATGATGGCAGACAGATGTACAAGCTAAAGGAAGATCACATCTATTACAATCAAGTACAGGGACAGCTACATATTCAGAACAAATCCGCCTGTGACTTTGTTGTGTGGACCACCAAGGACATTGCCATAGTTAGGGTTCTTCAAGACAGTGCATGGGACCAGAACATTGCAAAACTTATTGACTTTTACTTCACTCAAATAATCCCCATTGTTCAGAAGTAAAATGTCAGTTTATTTAGTTTTTTCTTCTTCTCTTATATTGATAAACTCATGTTGCTGAAACATAACCAAATGCTGGTGAAAGGTTTCAAAATAGACCTATGCTCGAAAGTTATGGCAATTAAACCATGATGGCTCTCTTTTAGTAACAACACACACTGCAAAATAGATTACTATCTTAACTTGTTGAAATTAGACATTGAAATAGAAAACAACTAGATTGGTTGAACATTTATGCACATTTAATAAAATGAGGTGCATTCCTTTACATTTCAGTACATGTACTTCATTCATGAATATCAACACAATGTACACCACATTTTACCTGCCAGTTAACCACATAGTATTCTTCTCTATAGATTGAAAGAGATAAACAACCATATCAATTTACTGATTGGAAGTGTAATTATCTGCAATTTCAGCGATCATTGGATCTTGAAAGTTTACAAGCATAGAACAAACTTGAAAAATCTTTGTGCTAATGTGGCGAAATTGCTGGGGAATATGTGAAAGAATCTCAAATTTTTTTATCCTCTCATTCACTCTCTCAACATGGATTCTTGAACGAGCTATCTTTCTGCAAACCTGAACTTCAGCTGGTGTGTATTGTCCCTTATCTTTAAGGAATGGGGGAATATTCAAGTGAACACCTTGAGGAAGAAGTGAATAGATCGTAAAACCTTTATCTGCCAAGATCATGTCCCCAGGCGATAACTTAGCTAACATGTTGCTGTGTTCCACTATAGCCACATCTGAGGTACTGCCAGGATAAAGTTTGCTAACGTACACAACTGCTCCATTAGGAGCAACACCTGTTACTGCCTTTACAGTGTGTCGATTTTTGTATGAGCTATATGTCTGGGATTGAGCTGCCATGTCCTGACCAGGGACATCCTGCGTCACCTCTGTGGCATCAATTACCAGACGACAGCAACTGAAATCTCCAAAGCTTGATGGCATTGATGACTTGCATTTCAGAAGAGATGGCATATTGTTTTCCATCATGCCTACAAAAAACACTTCATGCAAAGCAAAAACATGGGTAATGAAGATATTATGTACTGTGGCTTTGCTGGTACAGAATCGTTCGGCAAGGTCAAGGAGGGGACAGTTCAGCTTCAGTTTCATCAATGTCATGAAAAGTTGGTCCGACCTCGAAAAAGCACTTGGAGTCCACCCATCCACATATACCAGAGGGAACCGCTGTAATGTTGTGTCTATGATGCTAAATATCTCTGGTTTTAAAGAGGTGTACATCATCATCTAAAATAAATAGGTAAACTATAGCTATAAAATGTTCATATAGTGTTTAAGGTAGTAATCTACATCATCACAATGGCTGACTTCCTTTAAAAACATGGATGAAAAATTCGATATCAGCAATATTTGAGTTTTCCTTTTCCATTTAAAAACCTAGCCGAGTAGCTCAGTAGGTTAGAATACCGACTGCTGAACTGTAGGTCACAGGTTCGAGTCCAGCAGGGGTTTTAAATTTTTTTCAGATTACCTTCTACTAAAACTGTATTTTTTTACAAAATAAAGTAAATTTGAAAAATTTCAACTTCAAAATATTGTTGTACATTTCCTCCACTTTACATCTACATCAAATTTCTCTGGTGTAGTATACCTCCTTAAATCTTAAAATTGAATAAAAACACTTTGGGAACTAAGTAATTTGTAAGGAGAACTATATCAATCATTTTGGAATTCATTTCTCATACCTTCTTTTCATTTTCCATTATTTTGGCAACTGTTACAGGATGTTTTTTGGACTGGAGGTAACTAATTTCTGTCTGCAACTCTGCAATTTGCTTTTCAAGTCCCTTCAATATAAACCATCATTGCTGATTATTTTAAACATACATTTAAGGTGAATTATGATATACATACATCTAAATCTACCAAAAAGATTTAAGTTTTTAAAAATTAATCACCTTGATCTCTTGTACAAGAGATGTATAGGACCGCATATAAGTGTACTCCAGATCAACAGTCTCATTTGTAGTCAAAGGTTCTCTGTCATTACATGTAACAGCTGTCTCAGTCTCTTCTTCTGTACAAGGGTCAGCTTGTCTGGATTGATGTCTAAAATGAGAAGAAACTGATGTAAATGGTGGAAGACAAATCACTTTATAAAATAGATCAGGTATCAACTGTTTTACTTACCGTGAAATTGTATTCGGATCCTGGAAGTCAAAGTAAGTACCCTGGTTCCAAGGAAACAAGGTTGGGCCTTTCTCCTTCCTTCCATCTTTGAAATGACAGCTACATATTCTGTCCGATGAGGTCACTGTCCTATCTTTTCTCCTGTGGATTAATAAGGTGTATAACAGTTATACTTTTATGTCAACTTTAAATAGAACACATCTGCATATATGGATACAGCAAGGTGAAAAAGAAATGATATATGATGAGAAGTAGGACCCTTTTAAAAAAGTATATGTTCCATTCATTACATATATATTAAACGTATGAGTATTTAAAATCAACAAGTCTAATATACAATGTAAATTATTATGAAACACTAAATTAACACTTAACTCACATAACTGAAGACATCTTTAATTATTTGAAGATATCATCAATTCAAGTATTGCTTGCAATAATTGTAATTGAATTGATGTGCACATCAAATTAATTATTTTTTACTCTCATCACTTTAATTGATGCATGAATCAATTCAATTACACATATTGAGCACAATAACTTGATGAAGGAGGTACTCTACATCGTCATAATGACATACTTCCTTTTAAAACATGGATGAAAATATGTTAACACCGACTGCTGAACTGTAGATTGCATGTTCGAGTCTAGGGTGTTTTAACAAAAAATTCTCAGATTGCTTTCTACTAATGCTGACTAAAACTACATTTTTTTTTTTTTACTAAATAACGTAAATTTGAAAGATTTTAATTTTAAGATATTGTTGTACATATCAAATTTCTCTGGTGTAGCATTCCTCATTTATGTGCACTTCAATTCAATTATATATCCAATAATAAAAGTCAAGAAACACATAACTATATTGTAAATGTATGATGTTTTTTTGTATTGAAATTTACAATTAAATATTGGCATAATAAAACAGCAAACTCAGGATCTTCATTTTGACATAATCCATGTAAACAGATCAGTATTGTTAAGCAGTACTAGGTTTGGAAAGGTTTTAAATATCTTATCCAAAAGTTCTCCTCTAGGATTATTATATAGTGGACATTCAAGAAGAAAATACAATTCATCCTCTGTTCACACATAAAGCACTAGGCTTAGAGACTGGTAGAGTATGCTTTTAATCTTCAAAGCATATTGCACTTGTATTTTTTATTTTATTTATTTATTCACCAATCTAGGGCCCTCAGGGGGCATGTACAAATTAACAATTAAACATTATAACTACATGATACAATTTACACATGTGTACCATGCACATGTTAAGGGTTTCAACATTGACATGTATTGAATTCTCATCACAATATTGATTGCAAATGTACTGTACAATAAGTGTGCTATATGGGAGGTAAAGTAAAACAATATTATACAATGTTGTCACAAACACAGAGGGTACCAAGGGACGGTGCCTGAGCCAAGTCGATCAGACTGGCAGTCTTGTACCCTAGGTGTTGGAGACAAGTTTGTAAGCACATGTAAGAGGTGGGAACCCCCACCTTTTTAACAAGGGTATATTAATGATAAAATACGATTACCGGCCCAGTGCCCCACTTCGTTTGAATTAAAAGTAGAAAAGAAACGTAAAATGGTAGTGAAAGTTGATACATGTACAATATAATACCCCCCCCCCCTCTTCCAGGCCACGTAGGATACAACACGCCTGCAATATGATTACGTTACCCACCTGCACAATTTCTCCCACTGCTTCAAACTTTTTCTAGGAAATCTGTAGAAACTACAAGTTTCTCTCAAACTCTGGTGATTACAGCCAGTAACGAAACACAGCATTCCTAAAAACCTCGTGGCGTCTTTGTTTATCTCCAGTGCCTAAACCGGAAGTTACGTAAATTCGAGACTTTCTCGCCCTATAGACAAACAGAAGCGAAGCAGTTTCATGCCAGGATGCGTATGGATGACATATCAAAAAGTTTCTGAAAAGTCGGTGTACTCCACTAGATGTACAGTGTATCACACCTATGTTAGTGATCCTTATGCAATATACAGTGAATTCAATAAAATTGAAATTTATATTCTGAAGCTTTATCTGTTTCTCTATGACTACCTGACAGACACACAGACAGATACACACAACACATACATAGACAAACACACACAGACAGACACACACTGATAAACACACACATAGAACGGGTATACACAGACAAACATACATATACAGACAGACAAACACACACACATACATATACAGACAGACAAACACACACACAGACAAACACACACACGGACAGACAAACACACACACAGACAGACAGACACACACATAGACAGACAGACACACAAACACATAGTCAGTCACACAGACAAACACATAGACACAAAGACAGACACGTACACATGCATGCGTGTGCACGCACGCACACACGTATGCACACAGAAAGACATGCACACAGACAGACAGACAGACACACACACACACTCACTCACTGATTGACAGACACACACACACACACACACAGACAGACAGACAGACAGACAGACACACACAGACACACACAGACACACACACATCCATCCATCATTAGCATTGCAAAAAACTTTCATAGAAAATTTATGGCTGAGGAGAAATTTCTTGCATTCACACTCGACCAATTGCTAAGAATACTTCTGACATATTTACTAATCGATGACCTTCAATTTCAATGAAATCAATAATATTAAGTATAAACCTCATATTTAAAGCATAAACATCATATTTAAACACAATAAACAAAAAAATTCTTGCCTGGAAAATTCAAGTTTCAAGCTGATTTGTGCTTAAGGTCACAAACTACCAGGAAATGGAGGAAAATTCGCCTTCAGAAGCCCATGTGTTAATTTTCAGATTTTATTACCATGGCAACCAATTTTCAAAAATAATGTATATGGTTCTTGAAAGCACACATGTGAAAGATTTTAAAGGTCCATCATGACATCTGATGCTAGCCTGGAAATGGGTCGAGATACACTCAGGCACCTGCCATCTTGGAAGTAAAAAAGCAACAAAAATGAGGAAAATATACCCATTTTCAACCCCTCCTAATTCAAAAAAAAAAAAATTTCCCCAGTATAATGACAGATATCAACTTTCAGCAAAATTCCTAACCTTTCCAACAAGGCCAAATTTGCAATAGGGTCCTTGATTCCTTTTCGAGATATTTTACATCAAAGATGCAGCATGCTCTTTTCAACTTACCGTTTAAAGTGAAAGTAGAATTGCCCGCCTAGAAGTCAAACTCTCATACATCTCACAGTCACAGTTTCGAATCCCATAAAAAGGCACTGGATCAATGTAGAATGGTCACCTCCCTCTATTAATACAGATATCAATAACAATGAAACTATTTAAATTCTATAAAATACTCTTTTAACATATTTACATTTTAACCCTGGTCACTTTAGCTTCGTATTGGCAATTCGCCAGGTATATTGAGACTTTAAAGACTGCGGAAATTCTACGACATCATGAAATACCTATACTGTTTAAAAATTTAAGTTTTTCCGAGTAAAATGATGTATCATACATGGGGAGTTATTGTTAATTATATCTTGAAATGAGTGAACAAAAACTGCCCTCTTCACATCACTGTTTCCAGCAGAGTTCTTCCCCTTGGTAAAGTTGAAAATAGAATAAAAGACCCACAACTGAGTGAAATACATGCGATTTTGATTCCAAATAAAGACTAGAATTGTATTTCAAGGAAATTTGATGTGAAATAAAAGGAATTGTAGAGAAAAAAACCCTGAAATGGCCAGTAAGGATGTTAACTTGAGCAATCCTGGAGAGTCTGTTTTTTGTTTTTTTTCAAGTTCAAAAAAAAACTTATTTCAATGAGAAATTTGCCCTAAAAATTGGTTCGTCTAAACCGTCACATCTTTAATAAATTACCCTGATATCATGCTTTTATCTAATAAACATAAGTCAAAATAAGACACCTTTGTATGAAGAAGAATATTTGTCAAGGAAGATAACTCTAGCCAAGAAAAAAAAAAATCTGATGTCATTACTCTATTATGACATCACATTACGTGTTATATTATGATGTCATAGTTAAGCTAGCCTATGTAGATCCACTGGTGTAATTCAAATAGACAAACAGAAGCGAAGCAGTTTCATGCCAGGATGCGTATGGATGACATATCAAAAAGTTTCTGAAAAGTCGGTGTACTCCACTAGATGTACAGTGTATCACACCTATGTTAGTGATCCTTATGCAATATACAGTGAATTCAATAAAATTGAAATTTATATTCTGAAGCTTTATCTGTTTCTCTATGACTACCTGACAGACACACAGACAGATACACACAACACATACATAGACAAACACACACAGACAGACACACACTGATAAACACACACATAGAACGGGTATACACAGACAAACATACATATACAGACAGACAAACACACACACATACATATACAGACAGACAAACACACACACAGACAAACACACACACGGACAGACAAACACACACACAGACAGACAGACACACACATAGACAGACAGACACACAAACACATAGTCAGTCACACAGACAAACACATAGACACACAGACAGACACGTACACATGCATGCGCGTGCACGCACGCACACACATATGCACACAGAAAGACACGCACACAGACAGACAGACAGACAGACAGACACACACACTCACTCACTGATTGACAGACACACACACACACACACAGACAGACAGACAGACAGACAGACACACACAGACACACACACACACACATCCATCCATCATTAGCATTGCAAAAAACTTTCATAGAAAATTTATGGCTGAGGAGAAATTTCTTGCATTCACACTCGACCAATTGCTAAGAATACTTCTGACATATTTACTAATCGATGACCTTCAATTTCAATGAAATCAATAATATTAAGTATAAACCTCATATTTAAAGCATAAACATCATATTTAAACACAATAAACAAAAAAATTCTTGCCTGGAAAATTCAAGTTTCAAGCTGATTTGTGCTTAAGGTCACAAACTACCAGGAAATGGAGGAAAATTCGCCTTCAGAAGCCCATGTGTTAATTTTCAGATTTTATTACCATGGCAACCAATTTTCAAAAATAATGTATATGGTTCTTGAAAGCACACATGTGAAAGATTTTAAAGGTCCATCATGACATCTGATGCTAGCCTGGAAATGGGTCGAGATACACTCAGGCACCTGCCATCTTGGAAGTAAAAAAGCAACAAAAATGAGGAAAATATACCCATTTTCAACCCCTCCTAATTCAAAAAAAAAAAAATTTCCCCAGTATAATGACAGATATCAACTTTCAGCAAAATTCCTAACCTTTCCAACAAGGCCAAATTTGCAATAGGGTCCTTGATTCCTTTTCGAGATATTTTACATCAAAGATGCAGCATGCTCTTTTCAACTTACCGTTTAAAGTGAAAGTAGAATTGCCCGCCTAGAAGTCAAACTCTCATACATCTCACAGTCACAGTTTCGAATCCCATAAAAAGGCACTGGATCAATGTAGAATGGTCACCTCCCTCTATTAATACAGATATCAATAACAATGAAACTATTTAAATTCTATAAAATACTCTTTTAACATATTTACATTTTAACCCTGGTCACTTTAGCTTCGTATTGGCAATTCGCCAGGTATATTGAGACTTTAAAGACTGCGGAAATTCTACGACATCATGAAATACCTATACTGTTTAAAAATTTAAGTTTTTCCGAGTAAAATGATGTATCATACATGGGGAGTTATTGTTAATTATATCTTGAAATGAGTGAACAAAAACTGCCCTCTTCACATCACTGTTTCCAGCAGAGTTCTTCCCCTTGGTAAAGTTGAAAATAGAATAAAAGACCCACAACTGAGTGAAATACATGCGGTTTTGATTCCAAATAAAGACTAGAATTGTATTTCAAGGAAATTTGATGTGAAATAAAAGGAATTGTAGAGAAAAAAACCCTGAAATGGCCAGTAAGGATGTTAACTTGAGCAATCCTGGAGAGTCTGTTTTTTGTTTTTTCAAGTTCAAAAAAAAACTTAATTCAATGAGAAATTTGCCCTAAAAATTGGTTCGTCTAAACCGTCACATCTTTAATAAATTACCCTGATATCATGCTTTTATCTAATAAACATAAGTCAAAATAAGACACCTTTGTATGAAGAAGAATATTTGTCAAGGAAGATAACTCTAGCCAAGAAAAAAAAAAAAAATCTGATGTCATTACTCTATTATGACATCACATTACGTGTTATATTATGATGTCATAGTTAAGCTAGCCTATGTAGATCCACTGGTGTAATTCAAATAGACAAACAGAAGCGAAGCAGTTTCATGCCAGGATGCGTATGGATGACATATCAAAAAGTTTCTGAAAAGTCGGTGTACTCCACTAGATGTACAGTGTATCACACCTATGTTAGTGATCCTTATGCAATATACAGTGAATTCAATAAAATTGAAATTTATATTCTGAAGCTTTATCTGTTTCTCTATGACTACCTGACAGACACACAGACAGATACACACAACACATACATAGACAAACACACACAGACAGACACACACTGATAAACACACACATAGAACGGGTATACACAGACAAACATACATATACAGACAGACAAACACACACACATACATATACAGACAGACAAACACACACACAGACAAACACACACACGGACAGACAAACACACACACAGACAGACAGACACACACATAGACAGACAGACACACAAACACATAGTCAGTCACACAGACAAACACATAGACACACAGACAGACACGTACACATGCATGCGCGTGCACGCACGCACACACGTATGCACACAGAAAGACACGCACACAGACAGACAGACAGACACACACACTCACTCACTGATTGACAGACACACACACACACACACAGACAGACAGACAGACAGACAGACACACACAGACACACACACACACACATCCATCCATCATTAGCATTGCAAAAAACTTTCATAGAAAATTTATGGCTGAGGAGAAATTTCTTGCATTCACACTCGACCAATTGCTAAGAATACTTCTGACATATTTACTAATCGATGACCTTCAATTTCAATGAAATCAATAATATTAAGTATAAACCTCATATTTAAAGCATAAACATCATATTTAAACACAATAAACAAAAAAATTCTTGCCTGGAAAATTCAAGTTTCAAGCTGATTTGTGCTTAAGGTCACAAACTACCAGGAAATGGAGGAAAATTCGCCTTCAGAAGCCCATGTGTTAATTTTCAGATTTTATTACCATGGCAACCAATTTTCAAAAATAATGTATATGGTTCTTGAAAGCACACATGTGAAAGATTTTAAAGGTCCATCATGACATCTGATGCTAGCCTGGAAATGGGTCGAGATACACTCAGGCACCTGCCATCTTGGAAGTAAAAAAGCAACAAAAATGAGGAAAATATACCCATTTTCAACCCCTCCTAATTCAAAAAAAAAAAAATTTCCCCAGTATAATGACAGATATCAACTTTCAGCAAAATTCCTAACCTTTCCAACAAGGCCAAATTTGCAATAGGGTCCTTGATTCCTTTTCGAGATATTTTACATCAAAGATGCAGCATGCTCTTTTCAACTTACCGTTTAAAGTGAAAGTAGAATTGCCCGCCTAGAAGTCAAACTCTCATACATCTCACAGTCACAGTTTCGAATCCCATAAAAAGGCACTGGATCAATGTAGAATGGTCACCTCCCTCTATTAATACAGATATCAATAACAATGAAACTATTTAAATTCTATAAAATACTCTTTTAACATATTTACATTTTAACCCTGGTCACTTTAGCTTCGTATTGGCAATTCGCCAGGTATATTGAGACTTTAAAGACTGCGGAAATTCTACGACATCATGAAATACCTATACTGTTTAAAAATTTAAGTTTTTCCGAGTAAAATGATGTATCATACATGGGGAGTTATTGTTAATTATATCTTGAAATGAGTGAACAAAAACTGCCCTCTTCACATCACTGTTTCCAGCAGAGTTCTTCCCCTTGGTAAAGTTGAAAATAGAATAAAAGACCCACAACTGAGTGAAATACATGCGATTTTGATTCCAAATAAAGACTAGAATTGTATTTCAAGGAAATTTGATGTGAAATAAAAGGAATTGTAGAGAAAAAAACCCTGAAATGGCCAGTAAGGATGTTAACTTGAGCAATCCTGGAGAGTCTGTTTTTTGTTTTTTTTCAAGTTCAAAAAAAAACTTATTTCAATGAGAAATTTGCCCTAAAAATTGGTTCGTCTAAACCGTCACATCTTTAATAAATTACCCTGATATCATGCTTTTATCTAATAAACATAAGTCAAAATAAGACACCTTTGTATGAAGAAGAATATTTGTCAAGGAAGATAACTCTAGCCAAGAAAAAAAAAATCTGATGTCATTACTCTATTATGACATCACATTACGTGTTATATTATGATGTCATAGTTAAGCTAGCCTATGTAGATCCACTGGTGTAATTCAAATAGACAAACAGAAGCGAAGCAGTTTCATGCCAGGATGCGTATGGATGACATATCAAAAAGTTTCTGAAAAGTCGGTGTACTCCACTAGATGTACAGTGTATCACACCTATGTTAGTGATCCTTATGCAATATACAGTGAATTCAATAAAATTGAAATTTATATTCTGAAGCTTATCTGTTTCTCTATGACTACCTGACAGACACACAGACAGATACACACAACACATACATAGACAAACACACACAGACAGACACACACTGATAAACACACACATAGAACGGGTATACACAGACAAACATACATATACAGACAGACAAACACACACACATACATATACAGACAGACAAACACACACACAGACAAACACACACACGGACAGACAAACACACACACAGACAGACAGACACACACATAGACAGACAGACACACAAACACATAGTCAGTCACACAGACAAACACATAGACACACAGACAGACACGTACACATGCATGCGCGTGCACGCACGCACACAAGTATGCACACAGAAAGACACGCACACAGACAGACAGACAGACAGACAGACACACACACTCACTCACTGATTGACAGACACACACACACACACACACAGACAGACAGACAGACAGACAGACAGACAGACACACACAGACACACACACACACACATCCATCCATCATTAGCATTGCAAAAAACTTTCATAGAAAATTTATGGCTGAGGAGAAATTTCTTGCATTCACACTCGACCAATTGCTAAGAATACTTCTGACATATTTACTAATCGATGACCTTCAATTTCAATGAAATCAATAATATTAAGTATAAACCTCATATTTAAAGCATAAACATCATATTTAAACACAATAAACAAAAAAATTCTTGCCTGGAAAATTCAAGTTTCAAGCTGATTTGTGCTTAAGGTCACAAACTACCAGGAAATGGAGGAAAATTCGCCTTCAGAAGCCCATGTGTTAATTTTCAGATTTTATTACCATGGCAACCAATTTTCAAAAATAATGTATATGGTTCTTGAAAGCACACATGTGAAAGATTTTAAAGGTCCATCATGACATCTGATGCTAGCCTGGAAATGGGTCGAGATACACTCAGGCACCTGCCATCTTGGAAGTAAAAAAGCAACAAAAATGAGGAAAATATACCCATTTTCAACCCCTCCTAATTCAAAAAAAAAAAAATTTCCCCAGTATAATGACAGATATCAACTTTCAGCAAAATTCCTAACCTTTCCAACAAGGCCAAATTTGCAATAGGGTCCTTGATTCCTTTTCGAGATATTTTACATCAAAGATGCAGCATGCTCTTTTCAACTTACCGTTTAAAGTGAAAGTAGAATTGCCCGCCTAGAAGTCAAACTCTCATACATCTCACAGTCACAGTTTCGAATCCCATAAAAAGGCACTGGATCAATGTAGAATGGTCACCTCCCTCTATTAATACAGATATCAATAACAATGAAACTATTTAAATTCTATAAAATACTCTTTTAACATATTTACATTTTAACCCTGGTCACTTTAGCTTCGTATTGGCAATTCGCCAGGTATATTGAGACTTTAAAGACTGCGGAAATTCTACGACATCATGAAATACCTATACTGTTTAAAAATTTAAGTTTTTCCGAGTAAAATGATGTATCATACATGGGGAGTTATTGTTAATTATATCTTGAAATGAGTGAACAAAAACTGCCCTCTTCACATCACTGTTTCCAGCAGAGTTCTTCCCCTTGGTAAAGTTGAAAATAGAATAAAAGACCCACAACTGAGTGAAATACATGCGGTTTTGATTCCAAATAAAGACTAGAATTGTATTTCAAGGAAATTTGATGTGAAATAAAAGGAATTGTAGAGAAAAAAAACCCTGAAATGGCCAGTAAGGATGTTAACTTGAGCAATCCTGGAGAGTCTGTTTTTTGTTTTTTCAAGTTCAAAAAAAAACTTATTTCAATGAGAAATTTGCCCTAAAAATTGGTTCGTCTAAACCGTCACATCTTTAATAAATTACCCTGATATCATGCTTTTATCTAATAAACATAAGTCAAAATAAGACACCTTTGTATGAAGAAGAATATTTGTCAAGGAAGATAACTCTAGCCAAGAAAAAAAAAAAATCTGATGTCATTACTCTATTATGACATCACATTACGTGTTATATTATGATGTCATAGTTAAGCTAGCCTATGTAGATCCACTGGTGTAATTCAAATAGACAAACAGAAGCGAAGCAGTTTCATGCCAGGATGCGTATGGATGACATATCAAAAAGTTTCTGAAAAGTCGGTGTACTCCACTAGATGTACAGTGTATCACACCTATGTTAGTGATCCTTATGCAATATACAGTGAATTCAATAAAATTGAAATTTATATTCTGAAGCTTTATCTGTTTCTCTATGACTACCTGACAGACACACAGACAGATACACACAACACATACATAGACAAACACACACAGACAGACACACACTGATAAACACACACATAGAACGGGTATACACAGACAAACATACATATACAGACAGACAAACACACACACATACATATACAGACAGACAAACACACACACAGACAAACACACACACGGACAGACAAACACACACACAGACAGACAGACACACACATAGACAGACAGACACACAAACACATAGTCAGTCACACAGACAAACACATAGACACACAGACAGACACGTACACATGCATGCGCGTGCACGCACGCACACACGTATGCACACAGAAAGACACGCACACAGACAGACAGACAGACAGACACACACACTCACTCACTGATTGACAGACACACACACACACACACACAGACAGACAGACAGACAGACAGACACACACAGACACACACACACACACATCCATCCATCATTAGCATTGCAAAAAACTTTCATAGAAAATTTATGGCTGAGGAGAAATTTCTTGCATTCACACTCGACCAATTGCTAAGAATACTTCTGACATATTTACTAATCGATGACCTTCAATTTCAATGAAATCAATAATATTAAGTATAAACCTCATATTTAAAGCATAAACATCATATTTAAACACAATAAACAAAAAAATTCTTGCCTGGAAAATTCAAGTTTCAAGCTGATTTGTGCTTAAAGACTGCGGAAATTCTACGACATCATGAAATACCTATACTGTTTAAAAATTTAAGTTTTTCCGAGTAAAATGATGTATCATACATGGGGAGTTATTGTTAATTATATCTTGAAATGAGTGAACAAAAACTGCCCTCTTCACATCACTGTTTCCAGCAGAGTTCTTCCCCTTGGTAAAGTTGAAAATAGAATAAAAGACCCACAACTGAGTGAAATACATGCGATTTTGATTCCAAATAAAGACTAGAATTGTATTTCAAGGAAATTTGATGTGAAATAAAAGGAATTGTAGAGAAAAAAAACCCTGAAATGGCCAGTAAGGATGTTAACTTGAGCAATCCTGGAGAGTCTGTTTTTTGTTTTTTCAAGTTCAAAAAAAAACTTATTTCAATGAGAAATTTGCCCTAAAAATTGGTTCGTCTAAACCGTCACATCTTTAATAAATTACCCTGATATCATGCTTTTATCTAATAAACATAAGTCAAAATAAGACACCTTTGTATGAAGAAGAATATTTGTCAAGGAAGATAACTCTAGCCAAGAAAAAAAATAAAAAAAAAAATCTGATGTCATTACTCTATTATGACATCACATTACGTGTTATATTATGATGTCATAGTTAAGCTAGCCTATGTAGATCCACTGGTGTAATTCAAATAGACAAACAGAAGCGAAGCAGTTTCATGCCAGGATGCGTATGGATGACATATCAAAAAGTTTCTGAAAAGTCGGTGTACTCCACTAGATGTACAGTGTATCACACCTATGTTAGTGATCCTTATGCAATATACAGTGAATTCAATAAAATTGAAATTTATATTCTGAAGCTTTATCTGTTTCTCTATGACTACCTGACAGACACACAGACAGATACACACAACACATACATAGACAAACACACACAGACAGACACACACTGATAAACACACACATAGAACGGGTATACACAGACAAACATACATATACAGACAAACACACACACATACATATACAGACAGACAAACACACACACAGACAAACACACACACGGACAGACAAACACACACACAGACAGACAGACACACACATAGACAGACAGACACACAAACACATAGTCAGTCACACAGACAAACACATAGACACACAGACAGACACGTACACATGCATGCGCGTGCACGCACGCACACACGTATGCACACAGAAAGACACGCACACAGACAGACAGACAGACAGACACACACACTCACTCACTGATTGACAGACACACACACACACACACACAGACAGACAGACAGACAGACAGACAGACACACACACACAGACACACACACACACACATCCATCCATCATTAGCATTGCAAATAACTTTCATAGAAAATTTATGGCTGAGGAGAAATTTCTTGCATTCACACTCGACCAATTGCTAAGAATACTTCTGACATATTTACTAATCGATGACCTTCAATTTCAATGAAATCAATAATATTAAGTATAAACCTCATATTTAAAGCATAAACATCATATTTAAACACAATAAACAAAAAAATTCTTGCCTGGAAAATTCAAGTTTCAAGCTGATTTGTGCTTAAAGACTGCGGAAATTCTACGACATCATGAAATACCTATACTGTTTAAAAATTTAAGTTTTTCCGAGTAAAATGATGTATCATACATGGGGAGTTATTGTTAATTATATCTTGAAATGAGTGAACAAAAACTGCCCTCTTCACATCACTGTTTCCAGCAGAGTTCTTCCCCTTGGTAAAGTTGAAAATAGAATAAAAGACCCACAACTGAGTGAAATACATGCGATTTTGATTCCAAATAAAGACTAGAATTTTATTTCAAGGAAATTTGATGTGAAATAAAAGGAATTGTAGAGAAAAAAAACCCTGAAATGGCCAGTAAGGATGTTAACTTGAGCAATCCTGGAGAGTCTGTTTTTTGTTTTTTTTCAAGTTCAAAAAAAAACTTATTTCAATGAGAAATTTGCCCTAAAAATTGGTTCGTCTAAACCGTCACATCTTTAATAAATTACCCTGATATCATGCTTTTATCTAATAAACATAAGTCAAAATAAGACACCTTTGTATGAAGAAGAATATTTGTCAAGGAAGATAACTCTAGCCAAGAAAAAAAAAAAATCTGATGTCATTACTCTATTATGACATCACATTACGTGTTATATTATGATGTCATAGTTAAGCTAGCCTATGTAGATCCACTGGTGTAATTCAAATAGACAAACAGAAGCGAAGCAGTTTCATGCCAGGATGCGTATGGATGACATATCAAAAAGTTTCTGAAAAGTCGGTGTACTCCACTAGATGTACAGTGTATCACACCTATGTTAGTGATCCTTATGCAATATACAGTGAATTCAATAAAATTGAAATTTATATTCTGAAGCTTTATCTGTTTCTCTATGACTACCTGACAGACACACAGACAGATACACACAACACATACATAGACAAACACACACAGACAGACACACACTGATAAACACACACATAGAACGGGTATACACAGACAAACATACATATACAGACAGACAAACACACACACATACATATACAGACAGACAAACACACACACAGACAAACACACACACGGACAGACAAACACACACACAGACAGACAGACACACACATAGACAGACAGACACACAAACACATAGTCAGTCACACAGACAAACACATAGACACACAGACAGACACGTACACATGCATGCGCGTGCACGCACGCACACACGTATGCACACAGAAAGACACGCACACAGACAGACAGACAGACAGACACACACACTCACTCACTGATTGACAGACACACACACACACACACAGACAGACAGACAGACAGACACACACAGACACACACACACACACATCCATCCATCATTAGCATTGCAAAAAACTTTCATAGAAAATTTATGGCTGAGGAGAAATTTCTTGCATTCACACTCGACCAATTGCTAAGAATACTTCTGACATATTTACTAATCGATGACCTTCAATTTCAATGAAATCAATAATATTAAGTATAAACCTCATATTTAAAGCATAAACATCATATTTAAACACAATAAACAAAAAAATTCTTGCCTGGAAAATTCAAGTTTCAAGCTGATTTGTGCTTAAGGTCACAAACTACCAGGAAATGGAGGAAAATTCGCCTTCAGAAGCCCATGTGTTAATTTTCAGATTTTATTACCATGGCAACCAATTTTCAAAAATAATGTATATGGTTCTTGAAAGCACACATGTGAAAGATTTTAAAGGTCCATCATGACATCTGATGCTAGCCTGGAAATGGGTCGAGATACACTCAGGCACCTGCCATCTTGGAAGTAAAAAAGCAACAAAAATGAGGAAAATATACCCATTTTCAACCCCTCCTAATTCAAAAAAAAAAAAATTTCCCCAGTATAATGACAGATATCAACTTTCAGCAAAATTCCTAACCTTTCCAACAAGGCCAAATTTGCAATAGGGTCCTTGATTCCTTTTCGAGATATTTTACATCAAAGATGCAGCATGCTCTTTTCAACTTACCGTTTAAAGTGAAAGTAGAATTGCCCGCCTAGAAGTCAAACTCTCATACATCTCACAGTCACAGTTTCGAATCCCATAAAAAGGCACTGGATCAATGTAGAATGGTCACCTCCCTATATTAATACAGATATCAATAACAATGAAACTATTTAAATTCTATAAAATACTCTTTTAACATATTTACATTTTAACCCTGGTCACTTTAGCTTCGTATTGGCAATTCGCCAGGTATATTGAGACTTTAAAGACTGCGGAAATTCTACGACATCATGAAATACCTATACTGTTTAAAAATTTAAGTTTTTCCGAGTAAAATGATGTATCATACATGGGGAGTTATTGTTAATTATATCTTGAAATGAGTGAACAAAAACTGCCCTCTTCACATCACTGTTTCCAGCAGAGTTCTTCCCCTTGGTAAAGTTGAAAATAGAATAAAAGACCCACAACTGAGTGAAATACATGCGATTTTGATTCCAAATAAAGACTAGAATTGTATTTCAAGGAAATTTGATGTGAAATAAAAGGAATTGTAGAGAAAAAAACCCTGAAATGGCCAGTAAGGATGTTAACTTGAGCAATCCTGGAGAGTCTGTTTTTTGTTTTTTCAAGTTCAAAAAAAAACTTATTTCAATGAGAAATTTGCCCTAAAAATTGGTTCGTCTAAACCGTCACATCTTTAATAAATTACCCTGATATCATGCTTTTATCTAATAAACATAAGTCAAAATAAGACACCTTTGTATGAAGAAGAATATTTGTCAAGGAAGATAACTCTAGCCAAGAAAAAAAAAAATCTGATGTCATTACTCTATTATGACATCACATTACGTGTTATATTATGATGTCATAGTTAAGCTAGCCTATGTAGATCCACTGGTGTAATTCAAATAGACAAACAGAAGCGAAGCAGTTTCATGCCAGGATGCGTATGGATGACATATCAAAAAGTTTCTGAAAAGTCGGTGTACTCCACTAGATGTACAGTGTATCACACCTATGTTAGTGATCCTTATGCAATATACAGTGAATTCAATAAAATTGAAATTTATATTCTGAAGCTTTATCTGTTTCTCTATGACTACCTGACAGACACACAGACAGATACACACAACACATACATAGACAAACACACACAGACAGACACACACTGATAAACACACACATAGAACGGGTATACACAGACAAACATACATATACAGACAGACAAACACACACACATACATATACAGACAGACAAACACACACACAGACAAACACACACACGGACAGACAAACACACACACAGACAGACAGACACACACATAGACAGACAGACACACAAACACATAGTCAGTCACACAGACAAACACATAGACACACAGACAGACACGTACACATGCATGCGCGTGCACGCACGCACACACGTATGCACACAGAAAGACACGCACACAGAAAGACAGACAGACAGACACACACACTCACTCACTGATTGACAGACACACACACACACACAGACAGACAGACAGACACACACAGACACACACACACACACATCCATCCATCATTAGCATTGCAAAAAACTTTCATAGAAAATTTATGGCTGAGGAGAAATTTCTTGCATTCACACTCGACCAATTGCTAAGAATACTTCTGACATATTTACTAATCGATGACCTTCAATTTCAATGAAATCAATAATATTAAGTATAAACCTCATATTTAAAGCATAAACATCATATTTAAACACAATAAACAAAAAAATTCTTGCCTGGAAAATTCAAGTTTCAAGCTGATTTGTGCTTAAGGTCACAAACTACCAGGAAATGGAGGAAAATTCGCCTTCAGAAGCCCATGTGTTAATTTTCAGATTTTATTACCATGGCAACCAATTTTCAAAAATAATGTATATGGTTCTTGAAAGCACACATGTGAAAGATTTTAAAGGTCCATCATGACATCTGATGCTAGCCTGGAAATGGGTCGAGATACACTCAGGCACCTGCCATCTTGGAAGTAAAAAAGCAACAAAAATGAGGAAAATATACCCATTTTCAACCCCTCCTAATTCAAAAAAAAAAAAATTTCCCCAGTATAATGACAGATATCAACTTTCAGCAAAATTCCTAACCTTTCCAACAAGGCCAAATTTGCAATAGGGTCCTTGATTCCTTTTCGAGATATTTTACATCAAAGATGCAGCATGCTCTTTTCAACTTACCGTTTAAAGTGAAAGTAGAATTGCCCGCCTAGAAGTCAAACTCTCATACATCTCACAGTCACAGTTTCGAATCCCATAAAAAGGCACTGGATCAATGTAGAATGGTCACCTCCCTATATTAATACAGATATCAATAACAATGAAACTATTTAAATTCTATAAAATACTCTTTTAACATATTTACATTTTAACCCTGTCACTTTAGCTTCGTATTGGCAATTCGCCAGGTATATTGAGACTTTTGAGTCTGATGATGTGAAACAAAATTAAGTGATTTTCGAGCCCGACTATTGCAGAAAAGTATTTTATCCGAAATAGATAAACACAAAAGAGGCCCATGTGTCACAAGGATCACCTGAGTCACCTTGACCCATATTTAAAGATTTAGATATTCGCATGTAAAGCTTTTATCCCAATTGTAGCCCGGGGGCCATGGATTTTACAAACTTGAATCAGCACTATATCTTGAAGCTTGCATGTTGTCCGACGACACTTAAGAAAATTTTAAAAGATTTTCTCTGTATATTTGTATGTAAAACTATGATCCCCTATTGTGGCCCAATCCAACCCCTAAAGTCATGATTTTAACAAACCTGAATTTGTACTATGTCAGGAAGTTTTCACGTACATTTCAGATCTTCTAGACCAGTGGTTCTTGAAACGATTTTTAAATGACCACACTGCTAGCACAGCTTGGTTGTTGATTTATAGCTTTAATAACCCCGATCAAAATAAAGGAAGACCTCACAATGAGAGTGTCTACCAACTTTTTTATGAAGTTCCATAGTGACCATGCACTTTGACCTTTCAACCGAATAATAATCAATAGGGTTTTTCATCTCTCGAGATAACAAACCTACATGTGAAATAGTTAATAAATTGAGCAAACATTGTGGCTACTGACTAAGTTTGACACACACGCACGCATGCTCACCCACGTCCGAGTGGCTCATGACGTCACTATATCCCCTTTCACGACGTATTGCATGGGGATAACGAGCAAGCTCTTCTCAGTATTATGAACATATACATTACTACAATTCAGGCGAAAGCCCACTTGTGGTTCATGACCTTATTTTTTCGTTAGTAATGAGCATCATCAGTATACTTGGAAGAAAAACACTTAGGCCTTGAAAGCACTGTTATATTCTAAAATTAAATTCCGGAATATATATATTTATACATCACCACACTGATATGTACTGCTGATATGTTTTGAAACACAATCAACACACTGCTTAATACAAATGCTATTCAGAAATTGCAATCTTATATGCTTCCACATAATCTTAATTTTGATTGCCACTAGATTGGTTGGATGATGACTGAGTTTTGGAATCTTCAATTTGTTGAACCTGACTTTGTGGAGCTCGAATTTCTGTTTGCACACTTTGTAGTGAAGCTTGGAAATCTGACCGCATCCTCATCATTTCCCCAAGAATTAACTGTAATGTTGCATGAGATGTAGCAGTGTCATTTGATTGTTCCTGCGTATGAGTGCTTGATGAATGTTGTGACGATGTTCCAGAGGAACCACACGGTTTCAAACGAGCATCAGGACATAGATTGTGTAAGATTCTGTCAATAGGAGTCACTAGACAGGATTCTCGTGTGGTGAGTCCAACTGCCAGTTTTATCAGGATTTATACAAAAGACAAACGAACCCGAGTCACCAACCTTAAAGAACTGTCCTTGAGGCAGATTCTGAATTTCAATTTGATCACACATAACCGCGTAGTGTGAATTCCCTGGTAGCTTAAGACTTTCTTGAACAAATCGTACATGTACAGGACTGTGATAAAGATTACCAATGGTAAATCCAGTTACAGCTCCATATTTCACGACACTGTCTGCTATGTTTGGGATTTTGCCACTGACATTGTTTATAGAATCCGGATTAGGCAGAGATACAATATCTCCAGAAAATACTGGTGGGTTACTCGGATCAAAACCTGAAACAACAAGAAACCTATATATCATATTATATCACAAACCTGAATATTTACATGTGATCTATTTTGACCCATGTCACCTACTCTCGAGTATCACAATGAATATTGGGGATGCTTGCATATGAACGATTTAGCATGGCCCTGTAGTTGTCAAGGATACTTTTAAAATAGATTTGTATTTTCTTTATCTTCAATTGTGGCCCATATCAGCTAGTCGCAACAATGTAGGCTTCTCCGACTTTTTTTTATTCTGAGTTTTCGGGAGAGGGCTGCAATACCATAGAATCTTCATATTAGTGCAAACTATTTTAATTAATAACCCATAATGATCTCTGTGTATTTATTTTCAATGTTGACTAACCCAAAAAACTACCAACTTTACCATGTATTATTTGAAACACAGGTAAAAACATTAGTGCATTGATTTGAAATTGTCAACCAATTCTTGAAAATTGTTAGACCGACTTATAAATGGGTCAATGGCGATTCCCTCCGAAATAACTTAAAACAATACAACCGACTTATAGGCGAATCGACAAATAGGCGAGTATATACGACACATGTTTCATGTAAACACTACAATATATGGGCATATGCAAATAACTTGACAAACGGAAGTTCCGCTTCAGAACATCAAATATAGCGCAGAATATCAACAGAAAAATTGAAATATATCGACATTTTTAAAACAGTATAAGCGATTCTCACAAATCGTACATGGCAGGTTGTGAATTCATATATCGACTAAAAAGCAAATAATATCCCTTTCGTTTATTTAAAAAAAACAACAAAGATTTAGGATTGATTGAAAATGATGCAGGAACGTGAATAACTCGCATCTGCACCATTATGGAGACCCGAACGAGTTGTAGCGCTCTCCCCCAAAAAAGTTGGAGTGGGCTATATCATTCCAGCTAACCCCTCCCCAACACCTTGTGTAATGATCTGAACAAACCTGAATATACACTACATCATGACGCTTTCATGTAAATTGGGACTTTTCTGACCAAATGGTTCTCAGGATTTTTAAATTACTCCACCCTATTTTAAATGGCCTTTTCTTAATTGTATCCTCTTTGAAGTTGACATGATCCTTTATTTAAATATATTTGAATACCCTTTACCTAAGGATAATTTGTGCCAAGTTTCATTGAAAGAGACATATTGGTTCTGGAGAAAAAATGAAAAGGTGGAAAAGCTTACAGACGGACGCACAAAGGGGAGCTAAAGATAAAAAACATGCTTCTGGGTCCATCGAATTTCATATCTTTGGTAGAGGCTTTTCTAATTACTAAACACTAAATTGATTACTGTTCGTTATCTTCACCTTGCATTGATAACTTAATTGTTTGATCTTCAGATGTCTAATTTTTTTTTTATGAAAAAAAAATACATTTTAAGAATATAGGCCATAACCCCGGACCAGATCACTTTGAATGAGCTATGATAGATGTTTGAAGGCATTCCTTAACACAAGTATAAGGTCATCTTTAAAAAGAAATGGTTGTTGTAGTAACGCGACCCATTACTTTAGATGTGAGTTGGTAGGTAGGTGGGGTTTTTTGTGGTCAGACAGATGTTGAGACATAAGTTGATTAAATAAAGGTAATTATATGGTGTATAATATTTCAGTTTGCACCTGACAATATTCAAACATTACAACTGATGTCGATATAGCATGTCTAGCAGACGATTCTAATTTAGAATTACTTTGACCTTACAGTTTTGATCTCATCTTCTCTCTCAGATGTATACTTGCAAATAATTTCTTTGAATTCACTGGATGATACTACAAACAAATTATAGAAGCAGCTAAGGGGACATGCCCGTCACCAGAAATTACAGATATACTTATGAAAGATATTACTGATGATGTAATTTCCAAATTTCAATATGCCGACAAACTCATTAATCACGGCAGATTTAAAGATGACTGTTGCATTCTACTTAATGGAAATCCGGGTGAAAATAAGAAATTTTTCAACATAGGGAACTCTTGTCACAAATATTTGAGATTCAATTATGATATATCTCACACCAGTGTCAATTTCCTTGACACTACTATTTACAAAGGGACAAGGTTTTCTGATAACTAACGATTTGACATTCACTCATATATCAAACCTACTAACAGCTTGTTATACCTACATACACATAGTCCTCACAAACCGTCAGTTTTCAAGTGTTTAATCAAAGGAGAATGTACTAGACATCCGAAGAATACTATAATGATCAAGTTGTACTACAAATCAGTTTTGAAGATTTCAAAACCTATTTGGAAAAAAGAGATATACAAAATAATCAGAACTTGAACCTATTATGCAAGGAAATATTACTACAAATGGAATTAATCTTCTTTAAAAAAGGATATTAAATCTATACCTAACGTTATGGTCCCCAAGTTTAACCGATGTATAAACGGGTTAAGGAAACGAATCAATCTGATTAAAACCGGGATCTTTGACCCTCTCCGTCGTCATTGTGTCTTTGAGTAGCGACATGATAATAATGGAGCAAATCAAAGATCTGATTGGGAAACGAATCATGAAATATCGAAGCATGTATAGCCTTATTCACAACCCTTCCTATGATTGCATACCGTAAAGACAAGGATATTGGTGATCTGATCATTAGATCATAATTAAAACAAAATGGAATTCAAGAGATTGATTTATGTGTGCATAAGGTCGACCCCTTATGAGGCGGGCGTTACTACGCAATACAAATGACACCTGCTTTAAATACCACCGAGACACTTTTAATCATTTTATTATGCAAGTAATTGACCAAATACTTCATTTCGAATATCGGGTTCTAATAAGTTTAAGACATGTATGGTTGTTAGAATGTCTCTTTTTTTTTTTTTCTTTTTTTTTTTACATTTTCGAATTCGAACATTACATCAATCTCCGTGGGATTTCAGCTGCCACAGCTTGTTACAATTTCAAAAACATCCTACCACGTATCTTTCACCTGGAATTGACGCATAGTATTTTCTATGACTATCTCCCTCACCCATAGCTCTTATCCTTCAACGATTTTCACTCCACTTTTTTGGCACACTGTTTTTGTCTATAATAGCCCTAAAACTTCGTTGTTATTTCGGATTTCAAACATTTCGGTTGAGCATCACTGAAGAGACATAATTTGTCGAAATGTGCATCTGGTGCATCAAAATTGGTACCGTTTAAGTTTTACATGTTGTTGTCGTTTTCCCTTTAAGACTAACAGTTACTGATAAAATTAAACTTGAACTTGTAGTAGAATCAGCGCATGCGTTGTTGGACCCATTTTCAACTGATTTAACTCGTGATCACAGAGACAATTTTATTACTTTATAAGAATCTGTATAACCGAGACGTACAAAAAACCATATTCATTGTATGAAAACAGAAAATAGATTATTAAAAAAAAATGTTTCCTTAAATCAATGAAAAAAAATCGAGACGTATAGTTTTGTGTGAGTCGGTCGCGTTACTGCAAAAAACATTTTTTTTAAGGATGGCCTAATTACAAACAAGATATGATTATAATCCATCGATTATAAAGTCTCCCAAACGAATTACTGGCTGAATAAAAGTGACATTTTCTGAGTACTACTATCTCCCTACCTTGACAAAACCAATGCCAATTGTAACTTTTTTTTAACAATCTAGATCACGAAAGCTTTGATTTTTAATTTTTTTCTTCAAAAAACCCCTCCTTTCCTTCAGTAAAACTAGTCTCACTTGACCTTGATCCTATTCTGTACGTCCTAACATCCTCTTATCATTTTGTTATGATCCAATGTCTATCAGTCCTGGTTCTAAAGTTATACAAGATTTTATAATCAAGGCCATGGGGATACCAGTTTGTACGTCACTACACCCTTTTGTCATTTCTGAAGATTTCATGTCTCTTTCAGTTCCAATTCTAAAATGATAGCCAACGTATGCTTAGGGCAAGGGGTCAAGATGGCTGGAATCACTTGACCTTGACACCAATTTGTAGATCCCATTATCCTTTTATCATTTCTGAAAATTCCATCTTTTTATCAGACCTACTTCTTAAGTTAAATATCAATTTTATGTTCTAAGGACAGAGGTCAAGGTCGCATGAGTCACTTGACCTAGATATTGGTTTGCAGATCGTATCACCTTCTTATAATTTTTGAAGATCCCATGGCTCTATAAATTCCAGTTTTAAAATTCTATGAGTTTGTATGTTCAATGTTAGGAGTCAGAATCACTTAACCTGGACTGTAGATTTCATCATGTTTTCATCGTTTCTGAATATTCAACATCTCTATCAGACCTGATTCTTAAGTATTACGAATTTATGTACTAAAGTAAGGTCAAGGTGACCGGAGTCACTTGACCGTGACACCAGTTTGTAGATATCATTTCCTTATCATTTATGAAGGTCCAATGTCTCTATATATTCCAGTTCTAAAATCCAGTGATTATTTTTCAAAACTACAACCCCCATTGGGATTGGGAATAATTAGCTACATCTTCCTCAAATTGGGAAAACTCATGCATATTCAATTGAAATGAATAAAGATGCATACAATAATAAAATAACATGTGCTTTTGTTTATGGTTTATTTCAGATCTGATTTAAAATCCTAAAATCAATCATTAATTAATATTAAATATGTATTGGAAGTCACCCCTTTTATAAAGATTATTTACTTATTCTAAGACTTACTTACTACATTTAATTTCATTTGTACCCATAATCTTGTAAACATTTTATTGATAATCATGTTTCCAGAAAGTCTCTCCTCTTTGTATTTTTCGGATTTTAGTAAAATTCTATATTGTTGGTCACTTCCCTTTATTAGTCTGACCCTGCATATAATGGCAGTGAAACTGATAGTGTCAACAATATGGCTTACTGTTTATCTGGAAATTATTTATTACGCTGTGTATCTGCTTATATGAATAACCCAATGGTTTTTTATTTTTGTTTACAAAACATTTTGCATGTGCAGGGGTTAGGAGAATAAAACTGAAGAAAAACGTATTTACTCGATGTCAGAAATATATGGTAACTTTATGTTTAAAATGGTTTAATTTCCCTAGATTTGAAATAGGGAAAAGCATATATAAACTTGGAACAATAATTATTTTTTGGTAGAGGAAACAGCTTAATATCAGTGGCATTTCGGCACCCAAAATTAAAATCACATGAGTGTGTATGTTCAAAGTCAGAAATTAAGTTCACTAGAATCACTTGAACTTGATGCCAACTTGTATCTCATCATATTTTCTCTGGTCCCGTGAGAGTCCGGGTTGGAATAGATCCTCACTACCCCGTGTTTGTCATCAGAGGCGACTAAGGACTGTTCTTCGGATGAGACCGCAAAAACCGAGGCCCCTTGTAACAACAGGTGTGGCACGATAAAAATTCATCCCTGCTCAATGGCTCCGAGCATAGGTCTAAATCTTGTAGCCCTCCAACGGCAGCGGTGACGTCTCCATATGAGTGAAATATTCTCGAGAGGGACGTTAAACAATTGTCAATCAATCATCCAATCGTTTCATCATTTCTGAAGACCCCGTGTGTATATCAGACCTGGGCTAAAACGCCAAACTGACTTCAATTTCAAAGCGCTACAGCTATATATAACTCATAATTATTACTACAAATTTGTTATTTGGAGTTCTTTTTGCAAGATATTGTGATGTCATTTTTAAGATAAAAGATAGACTATATGACTTTAAACCCCACCCCCATTTGATATCCACCAAAATGTACCCTAACCCCCTTCAATCTGAAAATAAAAACGTTTATGCACATCTAGATTGATTGGCCTATCATATCCTTGAATATCTAGACCTTGATAAGAACCGAGTAAAAAACATTCGTTTGGGAGACTTAAATATAGAAAACAAGGCAAGAATTGTTCATGAAAATACCTGCAGATTGCAACTGTTCTGACGTCACAGCCCGATACTTAAAGGTGTCAATATCTTTGTCAAGTTCAATTAAAGCAGCATCAACATTAGGATCTGGCTTCAAAACAGATTGTCCAATCAGGTAACATCGCGGGAACTTTGCACGTTCACATTTACCACACGCATTATAGGAATGGTGTCTTCTATCAAATGCCTCAACTTCAATTTGAGAAGTATCTGTGATCTGTCCATTCATTGATTCATCAGGTGAAAATCCAACATGAGCACATGTTATCAACCCAACTTTATTATTGGGGAGGTCTACAAATCCCCCAATACTCCCACTCCCCAAACGCTTGATGTGTCCTCTTAATTCTAGTGATCTTCCAGCACCGAAATAGCAGTATCCCTCCTGAACATCTACTTCCACGTATCTGATTTTCTTTGGAAATTGTTTTTCTCCGTAGGGAATATACCCTTTATGGAAACAAAATAGACTAATACATAGTTTCTCTACAACTCTGTGCCTCCCCTTGGATAGTCCCATTGATTTATATGGTGAGGCTGATATCATTGTGAGATTGGGGTGTTTCCTAAATAGCTCTCTTGCTTTGTATCTACTGTAACGTTAAAGGGGGGGGGGGGGGCAGACTATCTGTCTTCCTTATATCACAGGACCGGGTCGGCGAAGTAGCAGACTTTAGAGAGCTTGGTGCACTTCTTTACAGTAGCTCTGACTGATCTTAGGGGAAAATTTATGCACTTAGATCAAGCAAAAACTCTTCGGAATGTTTTCAAGAAATTTTATTGTGAGCTTCGTAAAACAGATGGTTCTCTCTATGCTATAAGGATATATAAAGCACTAATAATGACCAAAGATACGAACAAAATGAAATGAGCCGCTCCTAGCAAAAAAAAAAGACGTCACGATGAATTAAAACGCGACGTCAGATTTTGCATATGTGTAAAGAAAAATATTACGATTACCAATCACGAGTTGGTTTTCATCTTTGATTGACTGTAATATTTTAACGACAATCAACATTGATCTAATATTTAGAGGGATTGTTCTCTAAGAGTTCATACTTTAGCACTAAAATACTTAAGTGCCCTTTAAACTAGGAACGCCTCAAATTGCCTTTTTGGGACGACTTTCAGGAAGGCTAAATATATACATAGACATGAAATTTTGATAGATAAAATAAAAATGCAAACTAGTTGTAAAAGTAAACAAAAAAATCTGAGAACAACAGAACATCTACGTATTGAAATATCGAGTGCAATATAGGACAATAAAAGAAAGTAGAAGATGACACACTTTTTTTACCTGGGGCAACACTCTCTCTTCAAATATACAAACGAAATGGCGCCAAAACGTCACATGGTAGAATACAGTGAAACTTCTCCAAACCGGCCCCTCAGAAAACCGGTTCTCCCTGAATATCGGCCAATTATCAAAGTCCCGGCAGAAACCTTAACATTTCCTTACAAAGAAAGTCTCACAAAACCGGCCACCCCTGAAAAACTTCAAAATTTACTTACATTTGTCAATATTTTAATAGGTGAACATTTAAGGCGATTGACGATATTTGCGTGTGTTAAACGAAATACTTCGATTAATAACAAAATAGTAATCCTATGACGTAAGAGAAAAATCACAGTGCCTTGACATTGACTTCGCGATTTACATGTAAAAGGTCACCTATCTTAAAAGATGAAACTGTATTCCTAAAACACGCTACGATAGAATGAAGTGCACACGCACTGACTAGCTTGTACCTTCTTCCTTCGATGGCGTCATGCTGTGAACTTTATTTTTTCGTATTGCACATGCGACTGTTTGAATGGAGTCACGTGCCATATCTAAACAGCAGACTAGGATCAGCGTGCGAGCCTAACATTCACACAAGAGATTGTGTTGATGATCAATACGCACCAACAGCTTTAAGATTTTGTAATTGATCTATTTTTGATTATGGGAATCATTTAGCTTCAATGTTATACAATTCATATTCATACGGATTAAAAGGTGATTATTTCAAATTTCAAAATGGCCTCTTTTGAAGGTAAAATATTAGAATAAGAATACACAAGCTATATATCTCTTTGCAATAATTGATGTATGTTAATTTACGGTTGTAACGTTGATAATTTTAAAGTTGTAATACTTTAAGATTACGACTTCGGTCTATGCAGTTTTCGATTAACTATACAAGGAATTGGGAAAAGATTTGAATTATCGACGAAATATAGTGAAAATGAGGAATACCGTAGACTTTTTGTTGACTTTTTTTATTTTTCGGGGTTTTTTTTTTTTTTTTTTTTTTTTTTTTTTGGTTGGGTTTTTTTCTTCATTTTTTTACGTTTGGCAGGAAGTTCATGTCACACGAATACAGTGATTGGTGTCCAGTTATCGCTGTAGACAATGTAGCGAATCGTATAACGGTTACAGGCTATTCTGCTCTATGACTGAATACATTGCATTCCTTTCAAAGTAGCCACTGCCGCATCTTCGGAAAAAACTATACACGGAAGGGAACTGGTTAGGTTGTTGGATTTTTTTTGTGGTTTCTTTAAACAAGAGTAGCGACCAGTGATGTCTGTAGTTGGACGAATTGTCTGTGAAGTAAACAGAAAAATCAGTATGAGTGAAAAATTCTCAACAGGACGTAAGAAAACAATAATCGCGTAATCGGGAGGTAATCTTCAAAAGAAACCCGATTATCTCCGGTGTACTTTTGTTTCATTTCAGACATAGTAACTCTTCTGTTTTATTTTGTTTTCCTTTGAAAATCTAAATGATAATGATATATTTCGATTGCTTACTGAAGCTCATGGTATTTTTTTTTTTCGTATCACCCGCTGTTAACACGGTATCCGATGTCCAATAAGCCAGTTTGAAAGCACTCGTTGCTGCTTCTAAAGCGTGAGGCCTGGGACTCATAAGAAAGGAAACTGTAAGGATCATTAATACATCATTTTGATAAAAATCCTTAAATGTTTCATGAGTAAATTGTGCAAATTATTTTTTTTCGGCGATCGTTGTTCGTTATGCAGGATATAAATTATTTGCCATGCGAAGTAATCAGCATCAAGGCATCACACCGGTAATTATTTTCACTATTTATTACTAAGGAGGGGGGATCATTAAAAATCAGTTTGAAGAATTGATGCCGAATAACGCAGTCGGAAACGTCCTATGTTACCTATCTCGTCTGCCGACACCAGAAAAACAACACCCTACGTGGCATTTTCGAAAAAAATTTACCCGCGAACAAGAAATCCACGTATTTTTCACATGTTTGTAAACAGCCGGAGTACACCTCAGGAAGTAGCCTCAGCTACCAACAGCAAATAGTTCCTTTGTATACACTTGTTTCTTTCTACAAATTACACAAAATTTCCTAATAAGGGGTACATAAATTAAGAGAAGAGAAAATGAGAAAAATCGCGCAAAAAACAAATTCTTTTAAATATATGAAACTACAATTGACTAAGTTCATTTTGATTGGACAATTACCGGTGTGATACCTTAATTATTTAATTTCTAAGTACGCTGATTCCGATGTACTGTTGTTAAAATTCACACCTTGATGTAAACTCTCATGGAGGAATAGCTCACAAGTAGATAAACTATACACCCAGCATACACCCAGTGCGGTGGAAACTGACCATTTCAATCGGTCACTTTCAGGAGTACTGGATTTGCACCAACATGCATCTAAAGGAAAACCGTAAAGTAGTACAATGCATTGTGGTCGATGTCCAATGTTAGATAAGGTCACGGTTTGTGTAAAAATAAACTTTCATAAGAATTGTTTTAGTTTTAATGAAAACAAAATATCAATGGTATTTGATAACTTTTTTTTTATTTCAGAGGAGCATTGAGAAATTTCATAAGAATTTTACAAGGGACATTATTCCTTCAAGAAATGGGTTCAATTCGGACTGTGACTATCGTATCTATTATTGCTCTGAATTGTGTTTTAACGTTGGCCAGGACAACTGCACCATCCACTGGCGGTAAGTTTACTCATTTGTGATAAACAAAACAAACTCTCCATCTAACAAATGTGCTGGAGCTGAAAAATCACGCATCATACGGAATTAGAAACTTTCCTATTTCTTACAGAAAGGTTAATAATAAAAACGCAGATTACATAGTCGATGGAATATGTGGCAAAGGATACACAGCAGTAAATTTATACAGCCCTTGAATTTAATAGGTTTGATATGTATCATATCTCCCTCTCGATAATGCTGGTGGAAGATAACCGTCAAACGGAGATTGTTAGCAGGTTCTCTTTCATATCTAGTAAATCATCACTTCCCTGGGAGCACTAATGGGCGTAGTTAAAGGTTCGCAGAAATTAGATGCTAAAAATATTGCAAAGAAAAATACAATAATATCTGAACGTTGTGTGCGGAAATGACCCCATTACCACTCGCAAACACATCTATCATTGATGTAATCCCTGGAATTATATATATATATATATATATATATATATATATATATATATATGTATGTATGTATATAGTGTATATATGTATAATTAAAAAATAAAAAAGGATACACGAAGACATTTAGTAAAGCTTTAGCGCTTTCATATCAAATCTTAAGAAGCTTTACATTTAGTAACATAGCGACGTTACATCACAAACAGCTGAACATTAATATTAAACAAATCTAGACGCCATTACATATTGACTATGTCAGTATTCTCCGGTAGACACGAGATTTCAATTAAGCTCAGTACTGTCCGGTAGACACGATCTTTATTGTAAGTTGGTTTAAAGAAAATGGCATTTCTGATGCGTGCAATATAACTAAGTGACAGTGCGATGACTATGCAACCCAAGTTTGGGAAATTGGTGTTATATTTTACATGCAATTTTGAATACATTGATGTAGGTTTTTTTTTCTATATATACATGTATTTTATTTATTTTTAGTCAACACGTGTAATCCCTAAAACAATATCACGCTAATATCACATCACCAGATTTAAAGAAAACTAATTTTGAAGGTCACTAAAACCAGTTATACGGTATGTTCTCTGCGTTCGGTTTGTTTGTTATTGTTTGTTGGGGGTTTTTTTCCCCTTTTTTTTGTAAAAATGTCTTCTTAAAAACATCGACTTACATATTATGTTTTCAAAATAGTGTGGTAGTTACTAATAACCATGCTATGCAAATGGATGCAGGAAGACGAATTCTGGTCAAAATTGCACTGTGAACGTTGTTACTTAGCAATCAAAAATATTTAAAATTGCTAATAAAATGTATTGATTTGATTGTGATATTTTGTAGTGTTATAAAATACCTAGCGGATCATATATTTAGAATTTCCTATTATTGATTATAATCTAGTGATTGAATCTTGTTTAACGTCTCATTCAAAAAAATGTCACTCATATGGAGACCTCACCAAGACCGATAAAGAGCTTCAAATTTAGGTCTTTGCTCGGTACTTTCGGTCATTGGGCCACAGCTACTGTGACATGGGACATCCATTTTTAACGTGACATTCACACCCGATGCCGAACGTTTGGCGATGGAACTGTCACTACCTCTTTTTAACGACTTAGGCATGTTACAGCCGGGATACGAACCCCGTTGTTCTGCTTGCGGGGTGAACGCTCTGACCTGGAGCACCGCGGCGATTCTAATCTAGTGAGAGGGGTTGTATATATCAAAAGAAATAGAATAAACAGTACACAAAGTTAAAAAATTAACGCAAGCGCTTTTATTTTATAATCCTCAGGCGTTACATTTTAAAATAGTTTTTCTATTATAATATATGATAAAGATAAATTGGAACGCCGAAAAAAAAACTAAACCGGTTTCATTTTAATTCTCAAGAGTTATGACATTATTGCTTAGTTACACATTATAGATTTAACTATGACGTCAAAAGTGATGATACAACATAATTAAATATTACATGAAAAAAAAGAAATAAAAACATAGCCGACTTTTGGTCTGTGCAAGATAAAACATATACAATGTGTACAATAATAATGACAAATTTGTTTACATCGTAGTTGACTTCTGAATTATGTGTTAGCAATAAAAAAAAAAACAGATTTATAATGTGCGAAAAGATTTATATATCATATAAAGTTTTGCATTTTATTGAGCGTTTAATGCAGGTTTGTATTCTCGAATATACGTTTCTTTAGTTTCACGCTCCGTTTCCGTAGTATCTCTCAGGAATTTGTGAAAGGGGAAAATGGTAAAGTTCAGACTGAAATTTTTGGCACAGTTTCGAATGTGTTTACTGACTTGGGTACATTGGTATTTTGGTTCCCTTATTTGTTGACGGTGTACAGTCATCCTATGTTGTAGGGTGTCGCCTGTCTGGCCGATATGATTTTCTCCACAACCAGCGCAAGTTATCATATACAAGAGGTTGGAAGAAGTGCATGCCATGGATGATTTCACTGTAAATTGGCTTCCGTTTTTTTAAATAAAATTTAGATCCAGGTGTTATATATGGGCACGTGGCGCACCTTGGTTTATTACATTTGCTGATGGTAGGGATTTCATTGTTGCTAGTGGAAAACATGCTCTGGTTAGAAGGGCTTTGCCGTTTACTTTTGATTTTTTTTTTTATGATTCAAATATTTTTTTTTCATTTCTGAGTCTCCTTCCAAGATAGGGAGGTTGTTCCTGATAACTTGAAAAACTTCCGGATTATTTGGATTGTGCGTTGAAGTTGAAACGTATGGTAGGACATTTTGACAGGGTTTAGCGTTTACTTTCAGGAGATCCTTTCTTTCTTGAGATGTGACTTTGTTTATCCGTTTTTGATTAATTGCATATATATGGGAAAAGATCTGCACTTACTTGACCTTTGATCCCGTAGACGTTTATAAGGTCATGCAATACCCTGAAAAGTTATTAAGAGCTGTTCCCTACCAAATTCTTTACAACATTTTGAAATATCTTTTTATCCTGAATCGGGGCATAATGTCATTTAGTCTCTAACAAGATAGGATTAATGTAAATACCGGAGAGAACAGAGAGAGAACTCGGTCTTACGTCTTTATTATTTCCACAACCTCTTTTCAGTATGTGGTACACCCCAAGTTTGTCCTCTTGAAATAGTTGGAATGTGAAAGAAAGTTAATCTTGTGATACAGATGTGCAAATCAGATTGAGATAAAAGTGTAAATATTGACCTGCTGAAATAAAAAGAAAGATTGTGTAGTAAGGTTGATTTGAAGTCATTCTTTTTAACTTTGAGAATATTATAAATTATGATGTATGTTTGTCTTTCAGAAGCCCCTTTGTTGAAACGAGGGGAGGACCTAGCGTTAGAGTCCGTCAAAGTGAACGAGGGCTCTAAGTTAAGACTGCGATGTAAAGTTTCCGGTGATCCTAGACCGTATACTACCTGGTACAAGGATGGGGAAATGATCCAACCACGACATTATAAAAAGTAATTATACAAAACTTTCAACAAATATTAAGATTGACTTCCACTTGTTTTGGTGTCATTTCAGTAAAGTTTAGAGAATTTTATTTCCGATCTATTTGATCTTTTTACCTGACTCTATGATGTCATTCTACACAGTTTAGAGGATTTTATTTCCGATCTGTTTGAAGTTTTTATCTGACTCTATTTATGCATGGAATCAAATGGGAACAAAATCTTATCTCCTATTCCAATTTTTTCTCGCTTTTCTGGCAACTTCAGAAAAATATCTGAAATGTATTATATTCGCCGGATATAAGAAATGGAGATTTTACAGGATGTGAAACAATGAATGTTTCTTACAATGTAAATGTAAAACTTATACGGTAGCAATTTTGATGCCCCAGATGCGCATTTCGACAAATAATGTATCTCCAGTGATGCTTAATCGAAATGGTTGAAATCCAAAATAACAATAAATTTGTAAGAGCTATTTTAGGGGAAAACAGAGTGCCAAAAAGTGGAGTAAAATTTGTCTAGGGATAAGAGCTGGGCATGAGGGAGATAATTCTTAATTTTGAAATGAATTTCTAAATTTTATCACAGCAATTAAATATATACATCCGCAATTTCAAGCTAGTGACGAAGTACTTAGCTACTGTAAATAAGTAATTATTAGCATGTTTGTAAATAGGGAAAAAGGGGTGATATAATGCGACATCCCTGCAGAACTTGCTTGTCTACTTTGTTGAACACTTGTATCATTTGTGAATGGATGTCTTGTCCCTGTGATATTGATTTTTGTTTCTGCTACTTTTTCTAAGTCTAAGAACAAACCGCCATTCCTTGCTGATAATTCAACCTCGGGAACAGGACAGCGGGCTGTATTCCTGTCACAAACAGAACCAGTATGGGGAGGTGTGGAAAAACTACTCAGTCACAGTCAAAAATGGTATGTACTTAATCTTCAAGAAAACACATCGTGCTTAATTGCTAGCTCAAGGATCTATCTGGGGGAATTATCCACTGTTGTGGTCAGTCATGCGATTAATGATAGAAAGAAATTACTCAAGGAACTGATCAGCTAGTCCTTCATTTTCCACTTCCGTAGATAAACTAAACAACTGTCGCCACTTTGGATGGATGCTACGAAAATCGCACCTGAAATTCTACATTTTTTTTCTTAGCCTGATTACAGGTTATTGTTATATATATTGTCTTAGTTGTTTAGTATCCAAAATGTGGTCGCAGTATTGATAAGTTGATTAGTAAGATTTGCCTAATATCATTTCGTTTAGTCAAAAATGGAGTGTTGATGTTCATATGTACAGGTTTCATTCTGTTTTACAGAAAAGAAAGGTTGGGAACCCAACATTGTTGATTGCAAGTCCCCTGGTAAGATCATTATTCTTGATTTTTTAGGGTAACTAGAGGAGGTTTTCAATTATCTTTAAGAATTCCTTCAAATCTATTCGTCATGATATGACATTTTGCTTCTAACATTTATGTATTGTATATATATTTTTTGGTATTTCCCATTTCTATTTTGGACACATTAAATTAATGTAAAAGTGAAGACAACTCCCACAAAGAATACAAAATTAGGAGTTGGGCAAACTCGGACGGATCCATGGATATACCAGAGGTGAGATCAGATGCCATGGGGAAGTAAGCATCCCTTGTCGACCGGTCACATCCGCTAAGAGCTCTATGTCTTGGTCAGGTAAATGGAGTAATCCACAGTCAAGACTAGTCTGTAAAGAAAGGTCCAACAATTGGTATAAAACAAGGCAGACAGCATTCAATTGCAGGTTGTTTTGGTAAACCAGATTGTTATAAAGACCAATAGAGTTTGCGCCATGCGGACTTTAAACGAAACTGTTGAAGCCCATATTACATCAACTTTGTCAGTTACCTGCCTCGATTTAAAAACTGATCATACACAGAACAAGCTCTTGCGCATCGAATCAGTTGAGAGTCGTCAACACCTTATGCAGTTGATACTGGAATATTGCTGCATACAATGGAAAGTTAGCCCGTAAGTAATAACATTGAGTTGTGAGTTTGCCATTAACATCTATGCTGAATTAAACATTTAAGTACGAAGGGATGTGGAAGAGTATGTGTTGTCTTTTATTGCGATCAGATTTGATGATAATTTGGTGTTTGAGATTGATGTGGGCAGACCTGGCCCGGATAATAAAGAGACTTTGGATTCGGAATAGTCTTAGAGTTTGAAGAAAAGTTCAGGTATTGACACTAGATAGCAGTACAATTTGAAAATAATATTCGTGGTACACTGTACTAGATAAAGCTAGTTTTTACTCATTATTTTGATAATTTGATGTCTTTTATTTTAGTTGATACTTATACATTGTATTTGATAAAAGTTTTTCATTTCTTTGTTTTCAAAATTAGTACAAGTTGATAAAGGGTTTTTTCTTCAAACTCTCGGAACTTATAGAAACACTTGATCTGTTCAATATTTTGCATAAACCGCAGTCTAAATGAAATCATGAAATGTTAAAACGGTATAAATTTGAAAGAGATGCACAATTATTTATGGCTTTTGCGTCGCTACATTAATGATGAGGCTGAATGTGAGAGCACTGCTTCCTCTTGACTGACACTTTATAGTCAAGGGTTGGTATGGAACTGAATTGGCTTCGGAGTCTTAAAGAGAAAAATCCTGACATGTGGTTTTCAGTTTTGTCAAATCTCAAAATTTAACAAGTCTTTGGAAACCTTACCAAAATTTGCTTTATAATTCTAATATTTCTCTCGTTAGGTGATTGTTTTTTTAAGCGAGGGCTCCTTTTTTATTACTGGCTATATTTCATTCCACACAAAATCAAAATTTTTCTGACTGGGGCAGTACTTACACGTTGTCTGAAACCTATCCAGTTTGGGCGCATCCCCATAGTTTGAAATGGTGGCTTGGTGAGTCCCGTCAAGGGGGGAAATCTGAACATTGTAATTTTGGGGTTTTTTCACGTGCAAAAGCTATCAGAAAATTTGCAGCCTTTGAAGGAAAACAAACCAATTAAATGAAATAAATATTGTCCATTATCAAATGTATTTCATTTTTTGTAAGGCATTTTATCTTTGAAAACTTGTGAAAGTGGTTGATATCTTTAAAAATAATTACACTCTTTTTACTAGCACATGCTCTGACAACTTTTTTTCCAATTATACTGGACACGTTGACAGAAAGATTTGTGCTAAGGAGATATGACTTCAATGGACAAACTAACAAGCTTTCAAAGGGCGGGAAAGTGTTGCAGTGTTACCCGCCTAATTCTGACCTGACTAATTCTGATCAGAACGGTGGAGGAGGACTGGGGTGTGCATTATAACGATAATAACACTGTCGCTATGAGTATCTAGAACACAAGAATAGCTCCGGTATTACGATACTTCTGGAATTGTCATCTACCGACTAAAAAGTTGTACATAGGCTGTAAAAACTTGTAAAAAAGTGAGGACTTCTTGAAAGCATGGTAGGTTAGTCATCAGAATATAGTTGTCGAGGGTGGTTAATTCTCACGGTCCATTTCTAATGGTTCTGTCATACTAGCACAAAACGATCAATTAATGTCCAGACCACAGTCAAACACAGCAAGCTCCAATCAAAAACAACAGCCCAAAACGGCCAGGTTTAGCTCTGTCAGCACCCAGCCAATTAATGTCCAGACCACAGTCAAACACAGCAAGCTCCTATCAAAAACAACAGCATAAAACGGCCAGGCTTATCTCTGTCAGCACCCAGTCAATTAATGTCCAGATCACAGTCAAACACAGGAAGCTCCTATCAAAAACAACAGCATAAAACGGCCAGGCTTATCTCTGTCAGCACCCAGCCAATTAATGTCCATACCACAGTCAAACACAGCAAGCTCCGATAAAAAAAACAACAGCATAAAACGGCCAGGTTTATCTCTGTCAGGACCCAGCCAATAAATGTCCAGACCACAGTCAAACACAGAAAGCTCCGATCAAAAACAGCTGTTGGAAATCGCTTTCGTTTAACCTCTACCAAACAAACTTGAGGGTGATGTATATTCATTGATGTCCTGGCTCTGACCAGTATGAAAAAAGCACCATTCATTTCATTTTTTTTTTTTATTTAAAAGGGGATTGTTAAAATTTCAAACCAAGTCTTGTAAGTTTCCAACCCATCAACTTTGTAATGACAGGCCAAGAAAAGGCTTGCTATTTTACATCAAGTATATGCAAAAAACCTTAAGAGATTTTTTCAAGAGAACGGGAAAGAGGACTAAGCCTTTCAATTTTACATTTATTTAGATTTCAGAAAATGGGTAATATTGTTTGTTTTGGTTAATTTTCATTTGCATTATTCGGATTTTATAGCCGACCAAAAAAAAAACTAAAATTATATCATATTTTTGTTTGCATTCTATTTTTACATTGAATGAAAAAAAAAATTCAGATGCACCCCGCTAAATGCACTCAATCTGACATAGACTTAATTGTGTGGTATAGATGCATGTTACCCGTTTATTTGAATATACCAGGAGTCATTTTGTTTATATACTTTACATTATTTTCCTCATCTTACATTCTAAAAACGTTTTCTGATGACATAATAGTGAATAATTCTTCTCATGAACATATTTACATGCCTCATTCTTTGTGCATCGAACCTGATATATTTCAACTACTTTGACTCTGCACTGCAATTATTGCAATGAATATTTACAGAATTAAATTTCGTAAACACTTGTTTATTTTTTCTGTGCATGTGACATGATTATACATCCTCAAGCGATGTACAAAAAACCAATTAAATTGACGTAAATGAAAGGTGAAGATAACGAACAGTGATCAATCTCATAACTCCTATAAGCAATATCAAATAAAGAGGTGGGCAAACACGGACCCCTGGACACACCAGAGGTGAAATCAGGTGCTTAGGATGAGTGAATATCATTTTCTTCAGATTACATTAATTTAAGTTTTAAGCTTTCACTTGATTTTTCATATTAACATTAGTTCTACAGTTCATTACCACTTCAAACATACAATTGTCATATTCCACCATTGTATGTGAAGGAAAACTTGTTTGAAAATCAATGTCAGAATTTAACATTTGATTCCACATGGAAGACAACTATATTACTTTTAATCACATTTTTCATGGTTTTTAGCTAACCTGAACCGAAGGTTCAAGTGAGCTTTTCTGATCACATTTTGTCCGGCGTCCGTCTGTCTGTCTGTCCGTCTGTCTGTAAACTTTTCACATTTTCATCTTCTTCTCATGAACCACTGGGCCAATTTCAACTAAACATGGCCAAAAGCATCCTTGGGTGAAGGGCTTTCAAGTTTGTTCAAATGAAGGGTCATGTTCCTTTCAAAGGGGAGATAATCACAAAAATGCAAAAATAGGGTGGGGTCATTTAAAAATCTTCTTCTCAAGAACCACTGGACCAGAAGAGCTGAAATTTACCTGAAAGCTTCCTGACATATTGTAAATTTAAGTTTGTTCAAATCATGGCCCCCGGTGGTAGGATGGGGCCACAAGGGGGGATCAAAATTTTACATACAAATATATAGGGGAAAACTTTCCAAATCTTCTTCTCAAGAACCACTAAGCCAGAAAAGCTGAGATTTACATGAAAGCTTCCTGACATAATGCAGATTCAAGTTTGTTCAAATCATGGGCCCCGGGGGTTGGATTGGGCCACAATAGGGGATCAAAGTTTTACATACAAATATATAGGAAAAATCTTTTAAAATCTTCTTCTCAAGAACCACTGAGCCAGAAAAGCTGATTTTTACATGAAAACTTTCTGACATAGTGCAGATTCAAGTTTGTTCAAATCATGGCCCCCGGGGGTAAGATGGGGCCACAAGGGGTATCAAAGTTTTACATACAAATATATAGGAAAAATCTTCTTCTCAAGAACCACTGAGCCAGAAAAGCTGATTTTTACATGAAAACTTTCTGACATAGTGCAGATTTAAGTTTGTTCAAATCATGGGCCCCGGGGGTAGGATGGAGCCACAAGGGGGATCAAAGTTTTACATACAAATATATAGTTAAGTATGGTTCCACGTAAAAATCAGGCAAAATCGCATTTTCGTGATAAGTCCATGTTCACGAAATGAACCCAAACTTAGCATACTAACTCACCGTAATATGTTTAGCAAATATACAAAGTAGTTTTGATTTATTTCGCCTTGTTCCAAAAGTATGGACAGATAATTATGAACATGGAGAATTCACGCTCAGTGCAAATCTATACAAAATACTACTTGTAATCCCTTTGAAATCTAAACACAGCAAAGCGGGTATGAAAATATATCATTATATAATATTAAACAAATAAAAAATGCATGCTCTGAAATAAATATTTTTTTTGAAAGTTTCAATATAACATTTTAAAACCTCTCTGAATGTTTCGATTTTAATGCAATTTCGGTTATCGTTCTTGAATTTAACCTCGATGATCGCTAGGGGCGCTGCGTTGTCAACACACTAAGTGCGCGGAATATGGGGGATCCAAAACTGAATGCCGTGTAGGACAATAATCCGACAGAGTGTGATCTACCCTCAAGCCTCATCTAAAGGAAACGAATATATTTACCTTCGGAGAGTGTCAGAAATACATTGATGCATATGGTGTCACTGAAGATAGAACGTGTGTGGAGCAGCCGACAACGAAGATCGAACAACATTTCTTATATGACATGTCACCAAGTCGGCGTATTCCGCCTTCCGGTAATTTCAAATGGTGTGATTTACATATTTAATAAGTCAAAATTCGCAATATTTATTATTACTAGCATAAAAATCATAACGAATGTTGTATTATACAATGTAGCATTGTATGAGACGACTGTGTACAGATGACACCCACTCCCTTGTTTCAAAAAGTCATACTTTCAACAGTAACACTATGATATGTTTTAGGCCTAGGCTAATCGACGGCATGTTTCATTTGTAATGGTCTGCAATAATAGCAGACAGCTACGTATCCTCCACACAAACGCCTCTTGTCTCAGATAGAAATGTAGATTATGCCTAACTGAGGATCAGTAGGAGTAGGTATCATTTCAAAAGAGTGTGGTTTTATGTACTACATGTAGATTTCAGTCGAATTTGCATATAAAAATTTAAGACATGATATGACTTTGTGAGATGCAATGTTTAGTATATAATGTATTCCTCCTAATTACAAATCACAGATAGTCAAGTGGTTAGGTATCTGGAGGTACCGGGTTCAAATCTCACAATGGATTGGATTTTTTTCTTCAATTTATTTTATATATACATCATTGTTTTTTCCTTCAAGGTATTCTATATAAACACACACAAATTTTTTAAATATTATTTCATATGCACAAAATCATTTCTTTTAGTGATGACCATTCAGCTCTTGACAAATCGGAATTCATATTTTAAAAACATATGCATACTATTAGACATATCAAAGAAAATATTTAGGGTCTGTAGTTTTTTAAAGAATTCCATTTTATTGTAAAACAATTCATAATGTTAATTATAAAACTTCATATCAATCAATAAGTTGAGTCTTCTTGACATTTTTATTAGATATCTATTATATTACTATTTAAAGTCTGCCTCAATATGATATGGTCATGGGGACTGGTCAATGCATGGGTTCTTGAATTTATATTTTTAATAATAATATATAAATATAACAAAGATCAAGTCATTTAGCTAATGTATATTTCTTTAAAGTTTTCATACCAGCATCATGGAGTGTCATTACCATCACTACATGCATTGGAAACCTCTGTGGTAAATACATACATGTAACTGTAAATACATGTAGCACATATGTACCAATGAATCTACAGTGTAAATGTTTTATAAACCTCAAACTTGGTAGAGCAGTATTATATAATAATCCTGATATACAAGCAATGTATGACCCCTTCTGATAATGAGGTCAAAGTCAATCAACCCCCAACCCACCATTATACGTAAATATTGGTCACTCAGAAACCAGACTCAAAACCTGATACAGCTGTTGCCCTGACTAGTACCTGAACCTACTTGTCACTGATTTAGAATATCTGAAACACCTTCTCAATGCCATATACAAGTTTCTTTAAGCATTTCTTGTTTTCAAAAGTTTTATATGCTGTTTTAGTATTTTATTTTTTCTAACTACATGTATAATTTAAATATCAATGTGTACTATGACTACTAAGATCTGAGGTATGTACTTTAATTTGAACGTTTTATGATATAAAATGTTCAAACATTCTCAAAAACTAGAGAAATATATATTATACATGTATATTGAGGATAGAAAAATAAGTACATTCTTGTGTCCTGAAAATCAGTGTCTATCGTATTGTATTGTAGGTGCAAAACCCAAGGACATACTTAAAGTAGTAACAGGAGGAAAATCAATCAAACCAAGTGAAAGTACAAGACACTATTACAAAAGGAAAGTAAAGGAGTCCATAAATTCAATGTTGAACATCAAGACAGTCTAAAATATTGAATCCAAACAAAATATCAAAACTTTATGAAGAAATAAATGACAAATTGTCAAATAAACATGAAAACATTCTTATATATGGTGTTTATTCAAATTATTTCAACTGAAATTCCTAATGTACCTAAATTCGAAAGGGAAACAACTTATGAAAAAATTAAACACCAATGGGTTGAATTGTGTAATGAAGTTGTGTTGACATTCAAAAATACATGTATAATGTAAAACTTATACGGATGCATCATAGAATAGCTCAAATGGTCTATTTTATGCAATTCTTGGGCTCTTCACCCACCCCTTTCTGGATGGAGAAGGTACATACACGAGTCATAACCCCTCCATTCTCACCCTTATATTTTTTTTTCTGGATCTGCCTCCGTTTTGTAAATATGTTCGTAACAAATATTTTTCTGTGCTCATTTGTTCTTTTATCATGTTTATGCCTTGTTTGGGGTTACACTTTTAAAAAAGTATGATTTTGAAATAAAAAATTTAAGCTTCAAAGAACTCTTCCGTGTACATTTTTCAGTATACAGTTTATAAAGGATCTAAACTTACAAGTAGCAACTATTAAAAAATCTTATAGATAATGGAATGTATTGATGAAATAATTAAGAATTCATTTTCAATTCACTTTACAGACACTAATATCTACATGGATTATGTAAAACAGTTGTTTTGTCATCTGAAAGCAACCTGTAATCATACTTGGTAAAAGATAGTGCCATAGACATGATAAATGAGTCATCTTACATTTTTTAAACTACATTATTGAATTTTAAAACAATCCCATTTCTACATTACATGTATTTTCATAAAATTATATAAAGTCAATATAAACTGTCCAAATTTTACAATATTAATGACACAAATGTCTGCAGTTTCTGTTCTCATTTTTATTTTTTCCTGAACAAACATATATATTATACGACTGTAAAAACGTACATTTCACTAAAAGTTTTTGTTCCACTCTTACAAAGGATTCATAAGGAAATCAAGTGTTAAAATCTTTATTTTAAAATTTGAGCCATATCATGTTTCTAGAATTGTTAACCAAAGTTTTAAATGTCCAGATGCTTCGTAATAAATGTTTTAAATTTCATATTACACAGAGCAAAAATGAATTTAAAATGATTTTTCAAATAAAAGATATTTTCAATGAATTATTTAGGGTAAAACACAAAAGTTGATAAATTATGTCTTAAGGTTTTATCATAGGATTCCCTTCAACATGTTCAATGTATTTTCAGTTTTGTTTTTCTAAAGATATACGTTTTAAAAGAGCATGGACATTCATTCTCTTTATACTTAGGACTATAATACCAATCTCTTGTCATTCGAGCAACCTACAACGTACGTCGTTGACCAGCCTCAAAAGAGTTGTTGATAGGTGAATTTCAAAATGAAAAACAATTGCCAACCAAGCATTTTTTCTTTAATCTTTTAATTACCCACACACTCACAACTATCCAGCCAAAAATACTTGCAAATTAAAATCGCCATTCAGTGCAAAATATCCTATAAAGACCGGTCTAATAAGTTGTTTACAAAAACCTGAGGAAATCTGAAAGAAATGGGTTAATAATAAATGTACTTTCGATCCCGACCCAAAATGCTATGCATCGTTTCTTTCATTTACATCTATAGACATATCACTATGGTATGAAAACACATAAAGAGGATTATTTTAGATATTTATAAATATGATAATTACTAGAACATGACAGAAAAGTGTACTTGTTGAATAGTTTGTAAGTAGAAGAAAACTTAAAAACATGAAAATATATTATTTTCCCGCCATTTTTCACAATCTTCATATATTTTTTTCCGAGTACAGTAAAAACTTTCAAAAAAAAATATTGAGTAAAAATTATTCAATAGCATGTACTTTATCCGTCTAATTATAAAACTTTTTTGAAAGTGTTTGCTGTTTCGAGAAAAATGGTCTTAAAGTTGGAATGTTTTTCCGTTAGAAAATCCTTTCGTTAACTACAGCGACGGTTACCATGGTAACACATAACAAATACCCACTATGACAACAGAAATTCGTAAACAGTAGCCTTCTTCTTCATTTTATATAAGCTATTTGAAAATGTATGATCTTTTAATTTAACAAAACCTTTAAGAATATATAGCATTTTTATGAGTCAATTTTGGTCAAAACATGGGTATTCTATTTTTAGTAACACAGCTCTGTGAAGGTACGTCATATGAAAAAAATATTATCACCGAATTATTTCCTATAAACAATGTTGCTATATATATATAAGTATCAGCTCGATCTCTGACGGTCGACTTATCACCCCCTGCCTGATTTTTACATGGAACCATACTTGAAATCTTTTTCTCAATAACCACTGAGTCAGAAAAGCTGATATTTACAAGAAAACTTTCTGACATAGTGCAGATTCAAGTTTGTTCAAATCAGCCCCCCCCCCCCGGGGGGGTGGGGGGTAGGATGGGGCCACAAGTGGGGGGGTCAAAGTTTTACATACAAATATAGGAAAAAACTTTTAAAATCTTCTTCTCAAGAACCATTGGGCCAAAGAAGTTGACATTTACATGAAAGCTTTCTGGCATAGTGTAGATTCAAGTTTGCAAAGGGTAGTTTGGGCCATAATAGGGACTAAGGTTTTACATGCAAATATATATGGAAAGTCTTCAGATATGGGTCAAGGTGACTCAGGTGAGCGATGTGGCCCATGGGCCTCTTGTTGTTTGTAATCTCAGGCCCACCACAGTTTAAGGACAGAGGTGATCTAAACGACTGGATAGCCAGACCCTCTCAAGCACCTGTTGAATTTAAATGCAATGTATGTGGTAAACCTAACCCCAATGTCACGTGGTATGTGAGTGGACGACACATCGACACAAGCCTTATTGGTACAAAGGTAAGTGCAATATTTATGGCTCTCATCCCCAACTGATATATTAAAGGGATTGATTTACGATTTTTCTCCAAATTTTGTTTTTCACTTCAAATGATCAAACTCTACAGGTTTCACAAAAAGATTAAGGTTATTGATCATGACAGAGGCTCATTGTAGGGAGGTTATTATTTGTTTTGAAAATAAAGATTAAAGTGTGCTCTTGTCTACGGGTTTTTCAAAATAAATGGATATTGATCCACGTTTATGATACAATGTATATGTATCACATCTCAAGTATACTCTAGTTAAAATGTATCATTTAAAAGTTAAATTTGTGATTGTACAAAATGAAGATGCTATAAATTACAAAATTAACGTTCCACTTGTTTGTTTGTTTGTTTACATAAAAAGACTCGAGTTTTTGTTTACATAACAAAGAATCAAAGCTAAAATATGCTCTAATCCTTGCATTCAGACGGTTCAAATTTTGGTCATTAACATTAAAATGAGCTATATTTTTAATTTGTTACATCAAAAATGAAAAATATTTCTTTCGAAAAACGTGAACCAATCGCTTTAAGTACAGTTTCACATAGAAATCAGGCAGAGGGTGATAGTCGACCGTCAGGGATTGAGTCGATACTTTTATATAATTATATAGTGACATTGTTTATAGGAACTCATTCGGTGATATTATTATTTTTTGCATATGACGCATCGTCACAGAGCTATGTGACAAAAATAGAACACCCCTTTTTGGCCAAGAATGGCTCATAAAAATGCTATATATTTTTTAAAATGACAAGATCATATATTTTCAAATGGCTTATATGAAATGAAGAAGAAGGATATTTCTCTGTTGTCACAATTAGTATTTGTTATGTATTACCATGGTAACCGTTGTTGTAGTTAACCAAAGGATTTTCTAAAGGAAAAACATTTTAACTTTAAGACCGGTTTTTCTCGAAACGGCAAACACTTTTTTAAAAGTCGCATAATTAGATTAATAAAGAACATGCCATTGAATAATTTTTAATCAATATTTTTTTAAATATTTGATTGTGCTCGGAAAAAACAATATGTGAAGATTGTGAAAAACGGGAGATAATTAAGAGATTAAAGAAAAATGCTTCGTTAAGAATTATTTTACATTTTGAAATTCACCTATCAACAACTCTACCTGGTGAGGCTGGTCAATGACGTACGTTGTGGGTAAAGAGATTGGCATTACAGTCCCGAGAAAAGAGAAGGAAAGTCCATGCTCTTTTAAAACGTATTTCTTCAGTAAAACAACACGTTCAAGGAAATCCCTATGATAAATTGTACAGTCTAGGGAGAAGTTATATTTTTTTTCTGTTTTATTCTACATATTTCTTTGAAAATGTCTTATTTGAAGAACCCTTTTGAACTAATTTTTGCTCTAATTAATATGTTATCTAAGCCATTCATTACAAAGCATCTGGATATTTATCATTTTTAAAAATTTGGCCAACAATTTGCAGAAACATGATGACTCAAATTTTAATAAAGGTGTTTAGCACCTGATTTTCTTATAAATCCTTGGCAAAAATGGAATAAAAACTTTTAGTGTTTTACAATCGTATAATAGATATGTTTCTTCAGAAAAATGAAATAAAAATGAAAACAGAAACTGCAGACATGTGTGTTATTAATGTTGTAATAGTTGGTTTATTATGAAAATGATGTAGAAATGGAATTGCCGTAAGTGAATTATGTATTTTTAAAAAAAATAGAAGTTGACTCATTTATCGTGTTTATGGCACAATGTTGTATTTTGATTACAGGTTGTATATTCAGATAACAAGAAAACAACTGTGTTTTACATACTCCATGTAGATACTAATCTTAAAAGTACATCTTCGAAGAATGCTTTCATGTTTATTTGACAATTTGTTGTTTATTTTTTCATAATTTTTTAATGTTTTGTTCGGGTTCAATTGCCACTTTAAGTATGTCCTTGGGTTTTTGTAGAGACCTTTGACAGAATATGATAGACGTCAATTTTCAGGACACAAGAAATTACTTATCTCTCTTGATATATATATTTCGTTAGTTTTTGAGATAGTTTGAACATATTTCATCATAAAACTTTTCATTAAAGTACACACGTCGGAGTCCAGAAACACATTGATACTTAAATTATAGTTAAAACGAACAAAAATACTAAAACAGCATGTAACACTTTTGAAACCAAGACATGTTTAAAGAAACCTATATACGATATTGAGAAGGTGTTCCAAATATACTCAGCCACAGGATAGCTGAAAAATTGCTCAAGCGGCTATCAACAGTAAATAATCAATCATGTTCCAAATATTCTAAATCAGTGACAGGTAGGTTCTGAAACTAGTCACGGCAAAAACTGTATCAAGTTTTGTGTCTGGTTTCCGATTGACCAACATTTTTCTATCGGGGGGGTGGGGGGTGACTTTGACCTAATTATCAGAAGGGGTCATTTTTATGCTGTACGGTAATTATAAATATTGCAAATTTTGTCTCAATATGTAAATAGCTGTATTTGAAATCACCGAAATGCGTCGACTCGGTGACATGGCATAAGATATGTTGCTCGGTCTTCGTTGTCGGCTGCTCCACACACGGACGTGTATGCCTATCTTTATCTTCAGTGACGCCAGATGCATCAATGTCTTTCTGACACTCCCCGAAGGTAAATAGCTCAGTTTCCTTTAGATAAGACTTGAGGGTAGATAACACTCTGTCGGAATATTGTTCCACACGGCATTAAGTTTTAGATCTGCCATATTGCCCGCACTAGCGTGCTTGACAACACTGCGCCCCTAGCGATCATCGAGGTTAAATTCAAGAACGATAACCGAAATTATACGAAATAGAAACATTCAGAGTGGTTTTAAAATGTTTATATTGAATCTTTCAAAAACAAATATTTTAGAGCATGCCTTTTTAACTTGTTTAATGTTATATGATATATTGTCATACCTGTTTTAAGATTTCAAAGGGATTACAAGTAGTGTTTTGTATAGATTTGCATTATGCGTGAATTCTCCATGTTCATGAATATATGTTCATAATTTTGGAACAAGCCGAAATCAATCAAAACCATTTTGTACATTCTCAGACATATTACGGTGATTTAGTATGCAACGTTTGGGATCGTTTCGTGATGATTTTGCCCGATTTTTATGTGGAACCATACTTAAGACAATAATTTCATTTGTCTTGTCATTACCCAGCCTCCACCAATCAAAGCATTTGACAGTTACTAAAGAAAAACAAAATACAGAAATATTAAAATATAAAATTTCACTTTTGAGATGATGAAACTATATAGAAATAGACTAAAGATGGGTTACTGAAGAGTGTGATAGAATGAATCAATGATAAATGTTCAGCCCCTTATGTTAGGACCAACATCACCTATTAAGTAACGCTGTAATGCTAATTACGCCTCTTTTAGCAATGAAAATAAAAGTAGGTAGCACCCGATTTACATCACTATTTGTAACATATTTCAGACTAGAAAAGATTATCCCCGCCATGGGGTGTACATGTTACCTCATAATTTCTTCTTAAAACTACAGGGTAAAGAAATCCAAGAAAATAATGAGTAAAAACAAAACATCAATGAATATATCCAGCTTCGCTCGGTGGTCTGATTTATCAGTAGCTCTAGAATTTAGTGAAGGGTATAAAAATGACAAAATATTTTAACTTGAACAATTTCAGTCATGTGAATCGAATCAAATTCGACAAGCTTGCTGATATAAAACAAATCTCAAAATTAAGGCCTGTTGTGGGAACGTTCTTTGTAACCAAGGTGATCTGGTGCTAAATGTATCAGGTGAGCAGAATTTTATTTTGTTCTGATTTTCAATTTTAACAAACACCCCCGTTACACATGTATATACTCAGTCATTATTAAGGTAAGAACCAAGGGCAGGAAGGAAATTGGAATCGCCAGAAACTGAAACCGTAAATCCACAACACATCCAAGCTACATACAAATTAACTGGCTTTTAGAGTATTCAAAGATACCGGGGGAAATATGAAAAATGAATAAGATGGGCTCAAGACTGGTAAATCTAGTATTTATGCGTAATTACACTTGAAAAGCCTAACCTTACTTTGGTTGGTTGAAGATGAAAGATTTTAGATGTGTATTTACATATTCCAACAAGTTCAAAACTGACTTGCACTTTAGGGATAGAAGGTGATGCACAAATAATACTATATCAACATTTGCTGTTAGAATTCCTTTAACAAAATATGTTTGTGTTCGAACCATGGTTATTTTGATTCTGAGTTGTTTGTTTTTCTCTAGCACTTTTAAAGGAAATGAAGTGCATATTTTCATAAATATTAAACCATTTTATCAACTTTTTTCAGTATAGAATAAAAAGGAGGACGTCCTTGACCGTGGAATTTCTGACGAAGAAAGATGCTGGAAATTACACCTGTGTGGCTCAGAACAAACACGGATCTATCAATCACACTTACGAACTCGTAGTTATTGGTAGGTACATGTAGATTCAGCACACACGCACCTGTCCAAACTCTTGTTATTGGTAGGTAGATTCAACAGACACGCACCTGTCCAAACTCTTGTTATTGGTAGCTACATCCAGCAAACACACACCTGCCCAAACTCTTAGAAAAATCGGCATCTAAAATTCCGATAATTTTGCATTGAATGGCGACAGTTATGCAATATGGTTCACTGTATTACAGTCATAATCTAAGCAATATGAACTTCTGAAATGATCACGTGTGATTCCTCAAAGTCTGCATCCGCTAAACGCTTACCAAAACCTAAAAAAAGCTTTTAGACTAAACGATATGAAAATGTTTGGAAGATCAATGTTTAAAAAAGTCTTTAACAAAATGAATTAGTAAAGCAGAATTCAAGACAAAATCAGTGTCTAAAATGAGGGGCTAACAGTGATGTCAAAATATCTAATGAAGCTGACATAGGCAATACGATAAGAATTAGATAAACATGTATATTTTATGGACAGCCTATATCTTTTAAGATAGCTTTAAGTGAAGAATTGCAGAAACATAGTGTTCCTTGCTGATACTTCAGACAGTTCAATGCAGCAAGCAACGTAAACAAACACTCCAACACAATGTTGCGTCTGATATCAAAATTTGATGCTTGGCAGATTTCAATTTCCTGTTTGCTAAATTGTCTGATAATTGTTATCATAAAACAGATGAAAGAAAACCGCTGCAATTGTCTTAACCTGATGTCTCTTTTTGTTGTAGTGTTTTGTAAGGTGAAAAATATGTTGATCAATATTTTTAAACAATATAGATCGGGTGCTTACAAAGCCTGTGATCCAAGGACCGGTGAACAAGACCGTGACTTACATGGACGACGTAAAGTTTGAATGTATAGTTGTCATGAGTGACCTTCAGCCTGTCATCCAGTGGTTGAAACATTACACGGTCAATGGGTCCTTCACCAATGAGGATGAAGAGCCCTACGTCCATATCATCCAGGTGAGTTCAGTTCTTGTTGCTAGAAATTACGATTTTTCTATATTTTAAGCACTGTACCTTTTATTGCACAATCCACATTGTCTTCATATGTCACTTGAATATGATTAATTATTTACATTTCCAAGGAATTGACTGTGTTACATGTACTAAGTTGGATTTTTACCCCTTATATTACAATTTGTAAACGTTATTGTCCATGTCAATCCTTCAACAATTTACAGCAACACAAAAATGTAATGTAGAAATTATTTTGTATCGATCTCTTGGTTGCGCACTGTCTTACCGGTACATTTCTTGGTTGTATCATATATTGTATCTGTTGATTATGTCCTGTGTTGTATTTATTGGTTTTGTCCTGTGTTGTATCTGTTGGTTTTGTCCTCTGTTGTATCTGTTGGTTTTGTCCTGTGTGGTATTTATTGATTTTGTCCTGTGTTGTATCTGTTGGTTGTGTCCTGTGTTGTATCTGTTGGTTGTGTTCTGTGTTGTATCTGTTGGTTGTGGCCTGTGTTGTATCTGTTGGTTGTGTCCTGTGTTGTATTTATTGGTTTTGTCCTGTGCTGTGTCTGTTGGTTTTGTCCTGTGTTGTACTTATTGGTTTTGTCCTGTGTTGTATCTGTTGGTTCTGTCCTGTATTCTGTCTGTTGGTTGTTTCCTGTATTGTATCTGTTGGTTGTGTCCTGTGTTGTATCTGTTGGCTGTGTCCTGTGTTGTATAACGTGGTTTTGTCCTGTGTTGTATCTGTTGGTTGTGTCCTGTGTTCTGTCTGTTGGTTGTTTCCTGTATTGTATCTGTTGGTTGTGTCCTGTGTCATATATCCTGATTTTGTCCTGTGCTATATCTGTTGGTTGTGTCCTGTGTTGTATCTGATGGTTGTGTCCTGTGTTGTATCTGTTGTTTGTGTCCTGTGTTGTGTCTGTTGGTTGTGTCCTGTGTTGTATCTGATGGTTGTGTCCTGTGTTGTATCTGTTGGTTGTGTTCTGTGTTGTATCTGATGGTTGTGTCCTGTGTTGTGTCTGTTGTTTGTGGCCTGTGTTCTATCTGTTGGTTGTGTCCTGTGTTGTATCTGTTGGTTGTGTCCTGTGTTGTATCTATTGGTTGTGTCCTGTGTTGTATCTGTTGGTTGTGTTCTGTGTTGTATCTGTTGGTTGTGGCCTGTGTTGTATCTGTTGGTTGTTGCCAGTGTTATATCTGTTGTTTGTGGCCTGTGTTGTATATGTTGGTTTTGTTCTGTGTTGTATCTGCTGGTTGTATCCTGTGTTGTATCTGTTGGTTGTGTCCTGTGTTGTGTCTGTTGGTTGTGGCCTGTGTTGTATATGTTGGTTTTGTTCTGTGTTGTATCTGCTGGTTGTGTCCTGTGTCATATATCCTGATTTTGTCCTGTGCTATATCTGTTGGTTGTGTCCTGTGTTGTATCTGATGGTTGTGTCCTGTGTTGTATATGTTGGTTGTGTCCTGTGTTGTATAACGTGGTTTTGTCCTGTGTTGTATCTGATGGTTGTGTCCTGTGTTGAATCTATTGGTTTTGTCCTGTGTTGTATCTGTTGGTTGTGTCCTGTGTTGTATCTGTTGGTTGTGGCCTGTGTTGTATCTGTTGGTTGTTGCCAGTGTTATATCTGTTGTTTGTGGCCTGTGTTGTATATGTTGGTTTTGTTCTGTGTTGTATCTGCTGGTTGTATCCTGTGTTGTATCTGTTGGTTGTGTCCTGTGTTGTGTCTGTTGGTTTTGTCCTGTGTTGTATCTGTTGGTTCTGTCCTGTATTCTGTCTGTTGGTTGTTTCCTGTATTGTATCTGTTGGTTGTGTCCTGTGTTGTATCTGTTGGCTGTGTCCTGTGTTGTATAACGTGGTTTTGTCCTGTGTTGTATCTGTTGGTTGTGTCCTGTGTTCTGTCTGTTGGTTGTTTCCTGTATTGTATCTGTTGGTTGTGTCCTGTGTCATATATCCTGATTTTGTCCTGTGCTATATCTGTTGGTTGTGTCCTGTGTTGTATCTGATGGTTTTGTCCTGTGTTGTATCTGTTGGTTGTGTCCTGTGTTGTATCTGATGGTTGTGTCCTGTGTTGTGTCTGTTGGTTGTTGCCAGTGTTATATCTGTTGTTTGTGGCCTGTGTTGTATATGTTGGTTGTGTTCTGTGTTGTGTCTGTTGGTTGTGTCCTGTGTTGTATAACTTGGTTTTGTCCTGTGTTGTGTCTGTTGGTTGTGTCCTGTGTTCTATCTGTTGGTTGTGTTCTGTGTTGTATATGTTGGTTGTGTCCTGTGTTATATCTGTTGGTTGTGTCCTGTGTTGAATCTATTGGTTGTGTCCTGTGTTGTATCTGTTGGTTGTGTTCTGTGTTGTATCTGTTGGTTGTGGCCTGTGTTGTATCTGTTGGTTGTTGCCAGTGTTATATCTGTTGTTTGTGTCCTGTGTTGTATATGTTGGTTTTGTTCTGTGTTATATCTGTTGTTTGTGTCCTGTGTTGTATCTGTTGGTTGTGTTCTGTGTTGTATCTGTTGTTTGTGTCCTGTGTTATATCTGTTGGTTGTGTCCTGTGTTGTGTCTGTTGGTTGTGTTCTGTGTTGTATATGTTCGTTGTGTACTGTGTTATATCTGTTGTTTGTGTCCTGTGTTGTATCTGTTGGTTGTGTTCTGTGTTGTATATGTTGGTTGTGTCCTGTGTTGTATCTGTTGGTTGTGTTCTGTGTTGTGTCTGTTGGTTGTGTCCTGTGTTGTATCTGTTGGTTTTGTCCTGTGTTGTATCTGTTGGATATGGCCTGTGTTGTATCTGTTGTTTGTGGCCTGTGTTGTATCTGTTGGTTGTGGCTTGTGTTATATCTGTTGTTTGTGGCCTGTGTTTTATATGTTGGTTTTGTTCTGTGTTGTATCTGTTGGTTGTGTCCTGTGTTGTATCTGTTGGTTTTGTCCTCTGTTGTGTCTGTTGGTTGTGTCCTGTGTTGTGTCTGTTGGTTGTGGCCTGTGTTGTATCTGTTGTTTGTGGCCTGTGTTGTATCTGTTGGTTGTGGCCTGTGTTATATCTGTTGTTTGTGGCCTGTGTTGTATATGTTGGTTGTGGCCTGTGTTATATCTGTTGTTTGTGGCCTGTGTTGTACTTATTAGTTGTGTCCTGTGTTGTATATGTTCGTTGTGTACTGTGTTGTGTCTGTTGGTTGTGTACTGTGTTGTATCTGTTGGTTGTGTTCTGTGTTGTATATGTTGGTTGTGTGCTGTGTGGTGTCTGTTGGTTGTGTCCTGTGTTGTATATGTTGGTTGTGTCCTGTGTGGTGTCTGTTGGTTTTGTCTTGTGTTGTATCTGTTGGTTGTGTCCTGTTCTGTATATGTTGGTTGTGTTCTGTGTTGTATCTGTTGGCTGTGTCCTGTGTTGTATTTGTTGGCTGTGTCCTGTGTTATGTCTGTTGGTTTTGTCCTGTGTTGTACTTATTGGTTTTGTCCTGTGTTGTATCTGTTGGTTGTGTCCTGGGTTCTGCCTGTTGGTTGTGTCCTGTGTTGTATATGTTGGTTGTGTCCTGTGTTATATCTGTTGGTTGTGTCCTGTGTTGTATCTGTTGGTTTTGTCCTGTGTTGTATCTGTTGGCTGTGTCCTGTGTTGTATAACGTGGTTTTGTCCTGTGTTGTATCTGTTGTTTGTGTCCTGTGTTGTATCTGTTGGTTGTGTCCTGTGTTGTATATGTTGGTTGTGTCCTGTGTTATATCTGTTGTTTGTGGCCTGTGTTGTATATGTTGGTTGTGTCCTGTGTTATATCTGTTGTTTGTGACCTGTGTTGTATCTGTTGTTTGTGACCTGTGTTGTATCTGTTGGTTGTGTCCTGTGTTGTAGATGTTGGTTTTGTCCTGTGTTGTATCTGTTGGTTTTGTCCTGTGTTGTATCTGTTGGATATGGCCTGTGTTGTATCTGTTGTTTGTGGCCTGTGTTGTATCTGTTGGTTGTGGCTTGTGTTATATCTGTTGTTTGTGGCCTGTGTTTTATATGTTGGTTTTGTTCTGTGTTGTATCTGTTGGTTGTGTCCTGTGTTGTATCTGTTGGTTTTGTCCTCTGTTGTGTCTGTTGGTTGTGTCCTGTGTTGTGTCTGTTGGTTGTGGCCTGTGTTGTATCTGTTGTTTGTGGCCTGTGTTGTATCTGTTGGTTGTGGCCTGTGTTATATCTGTTGTTTGTGGCCTGTGTTGTATATGTTGGTTGTGGCCTGTGTTATATCTGTTGTTTGTGGCCTGTGTTGTATATGTTGGTTGTGTCCTGTGTTGTGTCTGTTGGTTTTGTCCTGTGTTGTACTTATTGGTTTTGTCCCGTGTTGTACTTATTAGTTGTGTCCTGTGTTGTATATGTTCGTTGTGTACTGTGTTGTATCTGTTGGTTGTGTTCTGTGTTGTATATGTTGGTTGTGTGCTGTGTGGTGTCTGTTGGTTGTGCCCTGTGTTATATATCTTGGTTGTGTCCTGTGTTGTATATGTTGGTTGTGTCCTGTGTGGTGTCTGTTGGTTTTGTCTTGTGTTGTATCTGTTGGTTGTGTCCTGTTCTGTATATGTTGGTTGTGTTCTGTGTTGTATCTGTTGGCTGTGTCCTGTGTTGTATTTGTTGGCTGTGTCCTGTGTTATGTCTGTTGGTTTTGTCCTGTGTTGTACTTATTGGTTTTGTCCTGTGTTGTGTCTGTTGGTTGTGTCCTGTGTTCTATCTGTTGGTTGTGTCCTGTGTTGTATATGTTGGTTGTGTCCTGTGTTGTATCTGTTGGCTGTGTCCTGTGTTGTATAACGTGGTTTTGTCCTGTGTTGTATCTGTTGTTTGTGTCCTGTGTTGTATCTGTTGGTTGTGTCCTGTGTTATATCTGTTGGTTGTGTCCTGTGTTGTATCTGTTGGTTTTGTCCTGTGTTGTATCTGTTGGCTGTGTCCTGTGTTGTATAACGTGGTTTTGTCCTGTGTTGTATCTGTTGTTTGTGTTCTGTGTTATATCTGTTGTTTGTGGCCTGTGTTGTATATGTTGGTTGTGTCCTGTGTTATATCTGTTGTTTGTGACCTGTGTTGTATCTGTTGTTTGTGACCTGTGTTGTATCTGTTGGTTGTGTCCTGTGTTGTAGATGTTGGTTTTGTCCTGTGTTGTATCTGTTGGCTGTGTCCTGTGTTGTATAACGTGGTTTTGTCCTGTGTTGTATCTGTTGTTTGTGTCCTGTGTTATATCTGTTGTTTGTGGCCTGTGTTGTATATGTTGGTTGTGTCCTGTGTTATATCTGTTGTTTGTGGCCTGTGTTGTATATGTTGGTTGTGTCCTGTGTTATATCTGTTGTTTGTGGCCTGTGTTGTATATGTTGGTTGTGTGGTGTCTGTTGGTTGTGTTCTGTGTTATATATCTTGGTCGTGCCCTGTGTTGTATCTGTGTTTCCTGTGTAACATCTTTTGGTTGTGTCTTGTGTTACATCGCTTGGTTGTGTGTAATCATGGAATCCACTCACTTAATAAAAATGTATGTGTTCTTTAAATTAAACTTTTACACGTTATTGATTGTCGATTCTCGACTTGTATCACAAATGCAACCGAACACTACAAGAGATTGTAACGAGGAATACACTTTAATTAGCTGAGAGCATGATCTTTGATTTTTTTTAACCTCTTAACAGTAAAGAAGAATGAAAACGCTAAAATGTGAAGATAACGAACATTGACCAATCTCATAACTCCTATAAGCAATACAAAGTAGAGAGTTGTGGGAACTCCTAGGTAGAGCAGAAGTGGGATCAGGCGCCTAGGAGGAGTAAGCATCCCCTGTCGACCTGTCACACCCACTGTGAGCCCTATATCTCATGGGCATGATTTTGTTGTTGTTCTATGTCATATATTTGATGTTCAGTGTTGGAGTATACCACTTAGTAAAGAGATCGATGACCTCTCTCTCTCTCTCCTGAAGCAGAGCAAGAACGATTTGGTGTAAATTCTTCATGATAAAGCAACAAACATGATCATCTTTATTCTAAATAACAAAACAAACGCAATGATTACATTGGCGAACGAATGAAGATTAAGGAATTATGTATTCTCTCATTGCAGCAATCCTCCTTCAACGTGACCAGGCCTGAAATATTGTACATAAGAAACGTGACTTATGAGGATGCTGGGTGGTATACCTGTTTAGTGACCACCTCCATGGGGCGAGCCTACCAAAGTGCCCGGCTGACCGTTGAAGGTGAGTATATGTTCGCTCATGCTTGAACAGACAATATAGAAAGGATAAATATATCATCTGTAGGTACAAAATAACTAAAAAGATCACAGATATCCATATATGTTGTCTGTTCTGGTTTATCTGTTTTTCACTATCATTTTCTGTATGATTGTTGTTTAATTAACAATTGATAACATCAACTATTTTTTCTCACCTTGATCATTCTCTCTCTGCATATCGGTGCCCTTTCATTTTCCAATATCTTTATTAGATGTGGCTGTCAGTGGCTACCTCTAATTCCCATGAAAAACTATACCTGTACACAAAAAATAGCATAAATCAGTACTAATTAGCCACCACATTGTCCTGATAACTGTACAAATTCCACAGCTGACTATCTGCTGGGTAAGTGTTTAATGACATTCCACCCGAATAACCGATACCACTAGCGACATGTTGAATGGGTGACTAACTAGATTGTATTTAACCCCAAACAATTAAACTGCAGTCATGCTATCGAAAGTCTTCTAAGAATTGTCTCAACCCAGCAGGCATATCAACGTTGAAAAAATGTGGAATTAAAGTTGGTTTGCAACGTTGATTTGACGTTGAAATTTGGTTGGATTTGAAAATTACAATGACGTTGAATTGACAACAAGTGATCATTCCATTGATGTGATTAAGAAAATAATTAGATATATACTTGCCTTTGCATACAAGTGGTCTCTAGCGTCAGTTCCAAGCAAAATGTTCAGCTTATTCTTCTGCATAAATAAACATCTCTGCAAAAAAAACCCGCATATATATAAAGAAACCTTTCTACTTAGGAGATGAATTCCAACAAACAAAGATATGAAATGCGGCATGCGGGTAATCATCAAAATGTATTCATGCATAGTAAGTGCTCTGGGATTTCACATAAGGAATAATGAGGATATACAGAAAAACGTTATTACAATTCAACATTTTCAATAGTCAAGCTCAGAAATTCTAAAGACAAAGGGGTCTTTGTTATTTTTCGGTTTTGAAATTTTAACTGAACATATTAGCAGATTACAACATTTATGATCGAAGGTTCTAAATTCAAAAGGATCTGCATTGCATTTGTTCTCGCGAGAGCTAACATAATTGGTAAGGAAATCGTAATATGGTACAATGACAATCTCATCACTTGATTTCAATCCAAATGAAGTTTATACAAATAACCGATTCATTGTATATATTTTTCACATGGAAATTAACTTAAATTAATATTAATAAACTCAATTTCTAATTCATAAATAAAATCATACTATGGGATTTAACCATGCAACACTTCAAGTTAAAATCAAAATTAATGGTAGACCCCCCCCCCCCTTTGTTAGGAAAACCTGGATCCGCCTCTGTTTTAGGAAAAGGGGCCCCTCTGATTCGATGCCGTAACCGTCTAAATCAAGACCCTTAATGACAGCGCCCATTAATTATCTACATCGCCATTTTCAATATATTGGTAATGGAATTTTATAACTTGAATCTCGGTCTTGACAATATTAAGCTAAATTTTCTGGAAAATTGCTCATTTAGATATGAAAATGACACATATTGAATACTGTGGAAATAAGGGCACACGAGGAATATATATTATATCGCCTTCCATTGGTCTGACTGGATATCCTCTTATAGTGTTCTACGCTTCCATTGGTCTGATTGGATATCCTCTTATTGTGTTCTACGCTTCCATTGGTTTGATTGGATATCCTCTTACTGTGTTCTACGTTTCCATTGGTCTAATTGGATATCCTCTTATCGTGTTTTACGCTTCCACTGGTCTGATTGGATATCCTCTCATCGTGTTCTACGCTTCCATTGGTCTGATTGGATATCCTCTTATCGTGTTCTACGCTTCCATTGGTCTGATTGGATATCCTCTTATTCCGTTCTACGCTTCCATTGGTCTGATTGGATATCCTCATATTGTGTTCTACGCTTCCATTGGTCTGATTGGATATCCTCTTATCGTGTTCTACGCTTCCATTGGTCTGATTGGATATCCTCTTATTGTGTTCTACGTTTCCATTGGTCTGATTGGATATCCTCTTATTGTGTTTTACGCTTCCATTGGTTTGATTGGATATCCTCTTATTGTGTTTTACGCTTCCATTGGTCTGATTGGATATCCTCTCATCGTGTTCTACGCTCGACAGTCATGCCATGACACGATCCAGGCTAGTAGAAAGTCGTCCTATAAATATATACGGTATATTCGGACTCTTTCAAGCAATTGAGACAATACATATTTACCTTACCTTAAATCTATACAATTGGATCTTGTACTTCACCCAGCACCTGTCGCGTGGAGATCCAGGTGAGAACAGAATCTCAGTACCCCTTGCATAACGTAAGAGAGGCTAAATGGGGCGGTCCTTTGGATGAAACCGCAAAAACCGAGGTCCAATGCCCAAGCAAGTGGGGCACGATAAAGATTCCTCCCTGCTTAAAGGACTTTACAAGCACCAAGCGTAGGCCTAAATTTTGCAGCCCTTAACCGGTAATGGTGACGTCTCCATATGAGATAAACATTCTCGAGCGGGACAATACAACATACAATCAGCACCACGTGTAGCTAGCTCAGTAACAGACACACATAATCATATAGTGGTTTGTTTGCATTGGAATTTTTCGGCGGTATAAAAAAACGTGGACGGATGTATAGGCATGACATCAGACGGCAATTAACTAAATCTATATCAGTCTTTACTATTATAAAGTCGAACATACTTTTCTCGTCCTGAACAACATTTTACACAGTTTTGTGGAATTTGACTAGTGGCGTAGCTTCCATTGAGGCAACCGAGGCAACTGCCTCGGTAAAAAAAAAAAACACCTTTTACGTTGTTAAAATGTCGATAGCTTCTGGGGGCGCAGCACTCCAGACCTCCTGCCTCGGTAATATTCGAACCCAAGCTACGCCTATGTTGACAGTGAGACGGTAACATTTGTAGGGGAGGTCAGACATCGCTAGGGGTAGAGGTAGATCAGGTGGGCGTTTCAACAATACACAAATAATACATGCACATCATTGTACTCTAATGAGTATTCTAACAGCACGACGTAATTCAATATATTATACCAAAAGTCATCAGTAAACGTTGTTTCAACGTTGATGCAACGTCGCGAAGTCGTAATCTTCAATGATTGAAATTCGAATGTTATTTCAACGTTGACACAACGTTCCAAAATCAATAAATTTTCAACATGGGGAAAATGGACGTCGAATCAACGTTGATAGAAGGTTGGTAAACGTCACGACCAAAATTCAATTACTGTTCAACGTTGATATAACGTGATGTGCCTGCTGGGAAGACGTGGTTTAGGATTCTTAGGATGGTTCTCAGACATATCTTAGAAAGGTTATAGAAGCTCTATTAGGACTGTCCTAGCTAGGCTAGACTTGAGATTTTCTTGGTATAATTCTTAACAGTTGTGGCTTTACAGACCAATGGACTATACTATTAGTGAATTAAAAATTAATTGCTTTAATGCCTTTTTAAGTTGTTTAGGGATATACTCTTACAAGCTGATATTATAAAATTTTATCTTCAAAAGTCAATTTCTTGAACAACACACACAGATGTGTGTGTTTGTATATGTGTATGTCTTGTTCAATGCCCATTATAAGATTTAGCAAAATTAAGGATAAAGTTTTAAAACTTTAGTTTTTCACATGAAAACTGAAAGGTGAAAGATCTTTTGAAATGAACCTTCTTTTTTTTTTTAGAAAACCTGTCTACAAGTGGTCAAGTCGGAGAAATTAATCCACCCAAAGAGGAAGCCGATGATGACTGCTCGGAAAAATTAGTGAACATTCAAAGCGAGCGACTGTTTGTTGAAAAGGAAAGACTTGAAATCGAGAAAAAGCGACTGGAAATCGAGAGTCAGAGATTAGAAATTGAAAAACAGAAACTTTAAACTTCACAACAGCATCAAACAGTATACATGTATCTGTCTCAATTAACAATTCAATACGTGTCCCAAGTAGTAGTTGACATCAAAGCACGAATTGAATAAAAGATTTAAAGCATTACATCCGACTTATTTGAAAAATGATGTTGAAAAGCTTGATAGCATTGTAAATGTGAGTTCTAATAGTTCTAATGGATATATTCGATGTGTACGTGGATCCAGTTTGAAATTTTGCGCCTCTGTGCATAACACCGCGCACATTGCCATTTACATTCTCCATGCATTGTGACGTCACTGTAATTGTTTCAAGCTAGCGCGATTCACATAATTTGCCTCAAATCCAAATCCGTTCATATCGACGATGAACAGCTCAAAAACTTAAATGAACATGCAAACTTTACAGAAGCAATTTATTTCATTATGCAAGCAATATACATATGTATGTCATTTCAAACCATATATCACATAAATTCTTCATCAAAAATTATTTATAGAATTTCCGTACTTTTTATCCATGAATCCGTGACTAAATAAATCTGTCCGTGACTCTTCAGTGTTTTGTGTGCAATTTCAGTGATTCCTTGATTGTCTGCGTTTTGTCAACCTCCCGAGCATATGCCACGAATCAGATTGTCATAGGTACAGTATGTACAACAGAATAAGATAATCTACGCTCTTTTGTTATTAAAATATTTCTTGTGAATATACTTTACATCATGAACATTTTTTATCAATATCAATCTCTTTATTACCCTATAAACAGTTAACGATTCCCGACATGCACAGGAAGTGAATATCTCAGAATTGATGATATCTGTTTTAAACCAGCCACGGAAAAAGCATTAAATTATATTAAAAAACGTTCGGCCACTCATTACAACAACACGGAAAAATGACTAAAACTTGTATCAATCAACAACAACCAAAGTACTTTGATTTTGAGCATAGTTATGATTGTAAATCAAGTATGATTTTTAATATACTACTGTAACCAGACTAAGTAACTTGATAGATTCAGGGGAAAGGTTACAGGGTTGTAAATCATTTTGTTATAGTAAAAGGGGAGCGACCATGCAATGTAGCTCTTTCAAACTCTTGAGACACCCCTAGTGCATTACGTATATAGTTCCGTGAGAAGTTTTAGAATCCTTTGACAGTTTAAAACAAGATGTGTTTGTGAAACACAAATGCCCCCGATAATGGCCAATTCCAAAGATGCCCAAGGTCACAAGGACAAATATCTTGTAACAAGAAATGCTCATGAATTGTGCAATATGAAAGCTTTAATGTTTACCATTTAGAAGTTATGACCAATGTAAAAAAAAAAATTAAAAGTGGGTGGAATGTCATGGTCAAAAGGTTTAGTACCCACGGAAAGGTCTTGTCACAAGGAATAATCATGTGAAATATCAAAGCTCTATCACGTACTGTTCAAAAGTTATTAGCAAGGTTAAAGTTTCAGACAGAATTACAAAATGACAGGCATGACAAAAACAACATGCCCCCCGATATTCGATCTCGGGGACATAAAAAGTTTTATAATTAGCCGTATGTGTAATTATCATATGCTGTAACTAGATCTTCACTGGCCCATCCTCCCGGAAAAATCTCCGACCAATTTAGTATATACCTATACCCAATGACTAGGAGGGCAATAGCGAGTTTATTGTCACCCACCAGAGAGAAACTATATTCCCCAAGGCAGATAGTCGGCTTATCGCCCTCTTTTGATATAGAGCAAATAAGCTGAAGTATGAAAATGTCTGAGATTGCAATTGTCAATAAACATGTACATATGTGCCACGTGTTACCTACACATACATGTATGTATTTACATTCAATTCAAGTACCAGAAATGTCAGAATTCCCGTATTGAAATAAATTGATATTACTCTTAACTCATTGAAATGTTTCATTAAGGGGTACAATTCTATTTGGTTTCTGAGAGTGTTCATCAGAAAAATGTTATAAATGAAGAATGATAGATGAAGTACTCGTGATATCCTATGTTGAAACTGTCCGATAAGTACGTTTACGTGGACTCTTATCAATACATTATTCAGACATTTGAAATTTTCATTTATTTAGAAAGGTTCACATTACATACATACAAATCAGTTGACTCTGCATGAAAGGATATCAAGTGTTCCCAAAATCTGGCGGAACGATTTCTTTCTTATGGAAAAAGGATTTATTCTGATTTGGCAGAATAAAATACCTATTCTGCTTTGGTATAATAAATTACCTATTCAATGGGTAGGAGGGCGATAGCGTGTTTATTGTCAGCCGAAAAAGAAACTATTCCTCATGCTCAGCCTCTAGTCTGTCTTTGGGAATATGTTCTCTCGCGCGGGTGACAATAAACTCACTATCCCCCTCCTAACCATTGGATATAGCTATATACTAAATTGGTCGGACATTTTCCCAGAGGGTTGTGCCATTGGAGACCGAGATATAGTTACATCATATGATGCCTATATATACGGCTAATCATAAAATGTGTTTTTTTAAATTGTCAAATGATTTTACAACTTCTCTGTCTCATGCACCTCTATACATACTGCACTAGGGGTGTCCCCAGACCTCTATACTACTACACTAGGGGTGTCCCCAGACCACTATACTACTACACTAGGGGTGTCCCCAGACCTCTATACTACTACATTAGGGGTGTCCCCAGACCTCTATACTACTACACTAGGGGTGTCCCCAGACCTCTATACTACTACACTATGGGTGTCCCCATACCTCTATACTACTACACTAGGGGTGTCCCCAGACCTCTATACTACTACACTAGGGGTGTCCCCAGACCTCTATACATACTACACTAGGGGTGTCCCCAGACCTCTATACTACTACACTAGGGGTGTCCCCAGACCTCTATACTACTACACTAGGGGTTTCCCCAGACTTCTATACTACTACACTAGGGGTGTCCCCAGACCTCTATACTACTACACTAGGGGTGTCCCCAGACCTCTATACTACTACACTAGGGGTGTCCCCAGACCTCTATACTACTACACTAGGGGTGTCCCCAGACCTCTATACTACTACACTAAGGGTGTTCCCAGACCTCTATACTACTACACTAGGGGTGTCCCCAGACCTCTATACGCACTACACTAGCGGTGTCCCCAGACCTCTATACTACTACACTAGGGGTGTCCCCAGACCTCTATACTACTACACTAGGGGTGTCCCCAGACCTCTATACTACTACACTAGGGGTGTCCCCAGACCTCTATACTACTACACTAGGGGTGTCCTCAGACCTCTATACTACTACACTAGGGGTGTCCCCAGACCTCTATACTACTACACTAGGGGTGTCTCCAGACCTCTATACTTCTACACTAGGGGTGTCCCCAGACCTCTATACTACTACACTAGGGGTGTCCCCAGACCTCTATACTACTACACTAGGGGTGTCCCCAGACCTCTATACATACTACACTAGGGGTGTCCCCAGACCTCTATACTACTACACTAGGGGTGTCCGCAGACCTCTATACTACTACACTAGGGGTGTCCCCAGACCTCTATACGTCTACACTAGGGGTGTCCCCAGACCTCTATACTACTACACTAGGGGTGTCCCCAGACCTCTATACATACTACACTAGGGGTGTCCCCAGACCTCTATACTACTACACTAGGGGTGTCCCCAGACCTCTATACATACTACACTAGGGGTGTCCCCAGACCTCTATACTACTACACTAGGGGTGTCCGCAGAGTTTGATTACATTACATGCTCTCTCCTTTTTTATTAAAATAAAAATTATATACAACCCCGTACCTTTCCCTCTGGATCCATCAACTCACCTAGCCTGGTTACAGCAGTATATAAAAACCATATTTGATTCACTGTGCTCAAAATCAATGTTCTTCGGTTGTTGTTGATTGATACGGGTTTTAGTCATTTTCCGTGTCATTTGACTGCATGGTCGAGGAGTTTTCAAATGTAATTTTACACCTTCATCGTCAGTCTCGAGCTAATCGCATCTGGTACATATCCTTAATCGTTAATTGTTTATAGAGGTATCATATATATAAATATTAACAAGAATACTCGTGCTATAGGCCTAAACTAAATTCAGAAGCTAAATTCTAATAATAAAAGAGCACAGGTGCTTGAGGACAGGAACCCCCCCCCCCCCCCCCCCCCGATATAGACCCCCAGGCCTTTTCGACTTTTTTTCCCCATAAATCATCTTTTTATAACACATTTGTAATCTAACCTATACCATCGATCCGAAAAATTACCTAAAATAAACGTTTTATAAAATTCCGTAACACACTCTATATATAGAGTGGGTTACGAATTTTTATAAAACGTTTATTTTAGGTAATTTTTTCGGATCGATGGTATAGGTTAGATTACAAATATGTTATCAAAAGATGATTTATGGGGGGGGGGAAGTCGAAAAAGCCCGGGGGTCTATATCGGGGGGGGGGGGGGGGGGGGGTCCCTGTCCTCAAGCACCTGTGTAAAAGAGTGGAGATTTTTTTTTTCATTTCTTTGTACATACCTATGAATGAATCTTGACTTTGTTTATGGAGATACAACAACTCACTTTCTTTAACCCAACATATATCATTGGTGATATCTTGTATAACCACAGAGCCATAGAAAAATCATTCGCCATTTTTCAAAGTGGCGACGGTTTACTTGTACGTTTCCATTACGAAAAGAGCGATAACTCTACAGAAAATACGAGTTATCCACTGATTTTTGACCGAGTTATCTGTATCTTTGGTGAATGTAAACAAGCAGAATTTTACCATGGGTTGAAAATCTAGTGAACTGAGTGAGGAAGATAAACATCTTATCGTAAATCTTTAAAGCGAGAATCACAAAACTTCAGAAATCGTTAGACTGTTGAGTATTAGTGAATATACCGTTAGATCTGTTTAGAACAAAATTATTTAACGAGGAAATGTGGAACAACTTTTACTAGTTGGTTAACTTACATTTATCGTACAGCCCTGAGGGATGAAAATTAGGTTATGCAGGCGGTCTAAAGCAATAGATACGGAACATTATACTGAGTTGAAATGAACGAAATTGTCCCACAGAAACTGTCCATAAATGTACAGTCGAGAGATATTTTGTATTGCTTATAACAGTTACATTGATGAGATTGATCAGGGTTCGTTATCTACACCTTTCATAAAACAGATATCAAAGAAAAGTCGTACATAAGGCATGGCTATTCGTGAAGTTAATCGGAAAATACGTTAATCTTGGTGTTTAGGGCATCGACGACTGATAGTAGTACGCTGTTGGCAGTATGTAATATTTTCTGACAAAGGTCAAGTTGCTATTAGGATAGCCACAGGGGTTTTCTGTGGAGAAAAGCAAATGGGGCGTATCTACCCCAATGCGTGTGCCCTCCTCGTAAACGTCGGGTTGCAGTTATGTTGCGGGGATGCATCACTTATGAGGGTGTAGGGACGCTGTGTCTTCTCCATGGTAACATAACCAAGGTATATTGACATACTTGACGAATATTTGTGACTAGTTATAGTGAGACATTTTCTCAATAATCATTACCTTTTTCAAGATGACAACGCATCGATTACTTGTGAATGCAAACAAAGAACAACATCCCCTCCATCACATGGTTGGCGCAGTCACTGGACATCAATAAAATTGAAAATATTTGGTTGAAAATAAAACGTTCACTTCAAACCACGGCCAGAGACATCACCAACCGAGAACTTGTTAACACTATTCTTGACATATGGCAAATCATCACTCCTGAGTATGTAAAAAAAACATACCTATGAATTCTCTATCGGATTCAGGCTGTAGTAAGATCCAAAGGTCAACTCACAAAATATGAAGAAAAGTAAGATCTCGCCATTTTCGTCAGACTCAATGGTTTACACCTCTGTTCCAGAAACTTTCCAGAAATGAAAAGTTTAATTCAAGTCCAGCAAGCTTACGTTTGGAAACACTTTCTAAGGTTACCTATGGATCATGGTTTGGAAACTATTTTAAGTCTCATTCCACTTTTAATCTTGACAACTGAAAATTCGAAGACACCGCTGGCAAAAGGATTCAGGAATGTTCTCTTCCAATTTCCTAGAATTCAGACTATCTCTCTTTTCTTCAGATTCAGACTCTTCACTGGCTTCCAGCTCTGTTCCAAATTCCTGAACCTCCTCAAAACTCGAAGTTTCCGTGATTGCCTCATCTCTGTCAGGATTATCTGAAGTTTTAAAAGAACAAGGCAGGTGATCAATCAGTAAAGACGGACTTGTGAAAAACTCCTGTATAATTCCTTGTAAAACTCAGAACTCATCCCCGTGTCAGCACTACCGTATGAACAAACACAAGGACACTTTATATAACATAAATCTACATTAGAGTGATACTTTATATAACATAAATCTACATTAGAGTGATACTTTAGATATAACATCAATCTACATTAGAGTGATACTTTATATAACATAAATCTACATTAGAGTGATACTTTAGATATAACATAAATCTACATTAGAGTGATATTTTATATAACATAAATCTACATTAGAGTGATACTTTATATAACATAAATCTACATTAGAGTGATACTTTAGATATAGCATAAATCTACATTAGAGTGATACTTTAGATATAACATAAATCTACATTAGAGTGATACTTTAGATATAACATAAATCTACATTAGAGTGATACTTTAGATATAACATAAATCTACATTAGAGTGATACTTTAGATATAACATAAATCTACATTAGAGTGATACTTTATATAACATAAATCTACATTAGAGTGATACTTTAGATATAACATAAATCTACATTAGAGTGATACTTTAGATATAACATAAATCTACATTAGAGTGATACTTTAGATATAACATAAATCTACATTAGAGTGATACTTTATATAACATAAATCTACATTAGAGTGATACTTTAGATATAACATAAATCTACATTAGAGTGATACTTTAGATATAACATAAATCTACATTAGAGTGATACTTTAGATATAACATAAATCTACATTAGAGTGATACTTTATGTAACATAAATCTACATTAGAGTGATACTTTAGATATAACATAAATCTACATTAGAGTGATACTTTAGATATAACATCAATCTACATTAGAGTGATACTTTATATAACATAAATCTACATTAGAGTGATACTTTAGATATAACATAAATCTACATTAGAGTGATACTTTAGATATAACATAAATCTACATTAGAGTGATACTTTAGATATAACATAAATCTACATTAGAGTGATACTTTAGATATAACATCAATCTACATTAGAGTGATACTTTAGATATAACATAAATCTACATTAGAGTGATACTTTAGATATAACATCAATCTACATTAGAGTAATACTTTATATAACATAAATCTACATTAGAGTGATACTTTAGATATAACATAAATCTACATTAGAGTGATACTTTAGATATAACATCAATCTACATTAGAGTGATACTTTATATAACATAAATCTACATTAGAGTGATACTTTATATAACATAAATCTACATTAGAGTGATACTTTAGATATAACATAAATCTACATTAGAGTGATACTTTAGATATAACATAAATCTACATTAGAGTGATACTTTAGATATAACATAAATCTACATTAGAGTGATACTTTAGATATAACATAAATCTACATTAGAGTGATACTTTAGATATAACATAAATCTACATTAGAGTGATATTTTATATAACATAAATCTACATTAGAGTGGTATTTTAGATATAACATAAATCTACATTAGAGTGATACTTTAGATATAACATAAATCTACATTTGAGTGATACTTTAGATAAAACATAAATCTACATTAGAGTGATACTTTAGATATAACATAAATCTACATTAGAATGATACTTTATGTAACATAAATCTACATTAGAGTGATACTTTAGATATAACATAAATTTAAATGACATTTAATATATATATATATATATATATATATATATATATATATATATATATATATATATACTGTGTGTATTTTTGTCCAATCAAAACAATTGTAATAAAGAACATTGGAATTATATATATTTGATTTCAAATTGTATTTTTTTATCACAGTGTCCGGTTTAAGATATTAAAAGAAATAAAATAAACCGTACACACAGTTAAAATGTTAACGCAAGCGCTCCTCGGGTGTTAAATTTTAACTTTGTGTACTGTTTATTACATACATTTATATATAACTATAAGAAATACGACATAAAGGTAACGGTGGTCGATGGTATGAATACGTAACACAGAGCGAGTACATCTCTACTTGTAAACTCTTTTGTGAAATCATAATAACCCATTCAAAGGTAAAAACCAGTCAAATGCGGAACCTGTTTGACAGTGTAAAGTTACCTGGATTCAATAGATGAATGCAGAACATAGCAGCGGTGTTCAAAACAGTGACTCCTATTGAGAAAAAAGGAAGTTCTCTCCACACAGCAACATGGGGAACCGACAGAGGAGTGAAAAATGCAAAAAGATCATCAAGGACAATCTTCTGGTCCTCCTTATGATCCTAGCGGTCATTATCGGGGTGTCCATGGGCCTAGGACTCCGCAGCCAAGTGTCGGCAGACGACAAGAAGACCATCTTCTACTTAAAATTCCCTGGGGATCTGCTGTTAAATATGTTAAAGATGTTGATTCTTCCCCTCATCGTGTCCAGCTTAATCAGCGCTATGTCTGGGTTAAAGGCCCAGGCCTCCGGCCGGATGGGCTTTCGGACATTGATTTATTATTTCGTCACAACGTTCTGTGCGGTCATCATTGGCATCGTGCTCGTGGTCGCCATTGAGCCTGGGAAGAAAAGAGAGAGTGCTATTGAGCGGAGCGGGAGCAGTAAGGCGGCGGAGGGGCTGTCCTCCCTGTTGGATCTGATTAGGTATCTAGAATATTACCCATTTCTTAATCCTTCAAAACATTTATATTGTGTACGCAATATATTCAGATGCTTAGTGTGTATATGTACGTGCACGGTCAGATTCCTGATTTCGATACACTGCAAAACCTTGAACAGGCAGGCGTTCAATACGCGAAAAATATTCTATTTTAATTTCTATTAGTGCTATTCATTTTTAAGGGATGTGTCAATCATGATACAAAGAAAGTCTGGTCAGATACATATATAGAAAAATATCAGTCTCCAAATTTTGAATTTACATGGAAATAAAGCGCAAAAAGAGTAAAATCACATATGAGTATAAATCGTTAAGGAATTTCCTATAGGGCAAAACGAATTCTCTGGACAAGTAGTTTCAAAGATGCGCAGAAAGAAATTAATTTAAAACCAATATATCAACAATGCACCCTATGCAAGATATTTACAGAGAGAGAGAGAGAGAGAGAGAGAGAGAGAAATGAGAGAGAGAGAGAGAGAGAGAGAGAGAGAGAGAGAGAGAGAGAGAGAGAGAGAGAGAGGAGAGAGAGAGGGGGGTAGTAACACAGAAAATGCATCAACACACCTGGGTACTATAGAATAATTAGTACAAAATGGCAATGGGGATACGCACACAATCCGGAGACAAATATAAGTATCATCGGACTTATTCAAAACGTTAACCAATATTACACTAAATCTACAGGGAAGCTGTTACTGAGGAAAACGGTGGTGGTGGTGGGGGGGGGGTAATTCGGATATAGGGATCCGACTTTTGACCGAAATGCAAAGAAGTAGTTTGGATATAAGATTATTTTGCCAAAGTTAGCCCGCTTTATTAACAATGGCGCTTGTATGAATGATGACAGAAATTTCCAGGATCACATGTTTTGAGTATCCTCTGTTTTTAAGTACTTATTACATGTCCATGCCACGTGTGTACCTATTAGTTGTCCAAAGCACTACATATCCCCCTCCCCCCCCCCCCCCCCCCTTCCTCTTGGATTTTGTAAGGTATAGATTTACATCGTTTCCATATGCATTGCAGTAGACATATATATGCTTGAAAGTAAGATTAAAGAAAAACCATGTTTATTTTGTCATTTGATATCTGCTATAGACTTTCGATGTATTTTAACTTGAAATTATGCACAGACATTCATGATCTTTCAATGTACATATATATGGATTGGAAATGCGAGTTTCAAATGTGATCGGCCACAAGAGGGAACATTCTCAAAGCATAATTACTTTATGTGCACCGAGAGGTAACAAGATGGTAGATTCTGTGTCACTTAGTGTGCTGTGCCTCACTTAACTCCGTGGCTTTGTCTGGCTTCAATGGCTTTCATGTCGCCCTGTAAACATAAGTTTCTTTAAATCCTCAAACCAGATTTTATCTAGACATATATTTTACCGATTTCTATACAGCGACTCAACTATATCTCAAGTTTTAATAAAAAAAATTAAAAAATCGACAGAAACTAAATCATTCCTTTTTATAGGGAACACGCCGTGTCCATAATATTGGATTTAGAAATTACATAAAATCTAACAGTAGCTTTATACGGAGAGTTTAATTCTTTATTTACGGTATGAGTTTTTCACCCACCCACCCCCTTCCCACAGAGGAAGAAAGTGAAAATCGGGGGCTTTCTCTTTTATCTTAGACATTTTAAGATACCTCCTTCTTTCTTACGAGTCCCGTGGGGATCCGGATTAGAATAGATCCTCAGTACCCCTTGCTTGTCGTAAAAGGCGACTAAATGGGACCGTCCTTCGGATGAGACCGCAAAAACCAAGGTCCCGCGTCACAGCAGGTGTGGCACGATAAAGATCCCTCCCTGCTCAATGGTCATAAGCGCCAAGCATAGGCCTAAATTTGGCATCCCTTCACCGGCAGTGGTGACGTCTCCATATGAGTGAAATATTCTCGAGAGAGACGTTAAACAATATTTAATCAATCAATCAATCTTTCGTACGATTTAGGATTTTTTTTTCAAAGACTGTCTAGCACATCGAGACAGTGCGGAATATTTTAGAGAAAAACTGAACTCATGATCACATGTTTTCCCCAGGCTGGAGAGTTACAGAGATTTTTTTTTTTAGATCGCCTTCATCTTGGTTTTTATTCAAATCCCCTCCAATACAGGTTTTTGTTTAAAATATAATATGTCCTCCATTTAACAAGCTGATCAGATTCAATAAACAAAATATAAATATGGGCAATCTTCTTAAATACACCACCATGCGCGGATCTAAAAGGTGGGGGTGTGTGGCAGGGTTCGGATACCCCCCCCCCCTCCTAGAATTTGCAAAATAGAAACCATACACTGCAGTTGAAGGGCGCACCCCCTAAAATGTATTTAAAAAGTACGAATTTCATCTGCCTAAAATTGCACAAATAAGCATTGAAATAGGGATATCAACTCCCAGACCCCCCCCCCCCCTCCCTTCTACTTGTATTCAGAGCCTTCGTATACTCAAAAAACCAATGTGCGTCTCATACAATGTTTTTACCTGCATGTATATGTATATACATGGATAATCTAAGTTGTCCGTTGCCGTTTTAGATTTCTTTAAAAATAGATAAGTATCGAAACATAATTTTCAAAAATAAGCATAACTTATTCTATGCTATATTAGAAGAACACGTGGGTTTGTAGGTGCTTTGCACACTGCCCCCCCCCCCCCTGCCCCCCCCCCCCCCCCCCCCATCACAGGTCTTTGCCCTAGACCCACTGGGGGCATGAAGGCGGATCCCAGATCCCTTGCCTCTGATGATTGGTCACACACCCCTTTCACTGAATTGATATGAATTCAATGATATCGTAAAATGTCTTAATAATAATATGAGGAGGCGAAAGGCGTAGGAATGTTAAATTTTATTCCAATTTTTTTCCTTTCTACGAAAAAGATCAGCTTCTTAATTCATTTCACCCCTAGTCTGATTGCTTTCACGTAATTCATATTTATCGATAATCCAAACATTTGTTATATAACGCTGCACCTGCTAATCATAAATGGAGCTTTTTTTCCGCGCAATATTTTATGTGACTCGGACCCGAATCCAGTAAGATATCTTGAATAGATAGCATGCACTGATTGAATATATTTTTAGATGTCAGACTTATTAATTTCACTAAATAAACCAATAAAGGGGGATGTCTCTAACATATTGATCCTATCTGAGGGTAAAATATAAATAAAAGTTACCTTGGGTCGTTGATAGGATTTCCATTGACCCCCCCCCCCCCTACTTTTGTTATTTGTTATAACAGACGTTTTTGGTGTTTGGCGGATTTTTTATATGTACTGTAATACTAAGTACTGCTATACTGGCGACACTTCAACGGATTTGTTTGTTGGTTGTTGTTTTTTTTGTTTTGTTTTTTTGTTTTTTTTTCTTTTCTTTTTTATGGAATGCGCCTTTTTGTCTGCCATTAACTAGCTAACCTACAGCTGCTCTATGATCCAGATTGAAATGGGTCATCAGATAAACAAAATATTCTTTAATATCCTTATTGCATTAAATTACAGGCAAAGTCTCGTTACGACATACTCTATTTACCACAAGTAATTCACGAATAGATAAAGAGGAAAATAAATAACCTAAACATTGCATGTTGTCGTCTCGTCCCATTTTAAGTGTCTCAGGGTTTTTAATTTCCTTGAGGGTTAGTAAATATTCAAAACAAAACTCGTGACGTAGAACTTTTCAAAGGAACGAACTTCTATCTTTTGTATTCAAGGGTAAACTGCAACATTCAGAACAAGACAAATCTTGGTACTGAATACAAGCCCCACAATTGTATTTGAGAGTTTTATTGTAAAATGCTAATAATTAGCAATATGTGAAACATATTAAAAACGGATCTGTTATTCTCTTCAGTGTCTCAAATTAAATATTTTGAAATAAATCGCACTTTTTATATCTGATACATGTATGCAAAGCTTTTTTTAGCAAAAATAATTATGAATACTGAAAAGTGAAATTATGGTTATTTAAAACTCTCCACCACATAGTAGAAGTAACAAGTAGTACAAAAATGTGATCTCTGAAATCACAATATATCTAAGGTTTTCAAATTTTTCTTAAAACATACAAATATGTAGAGCCCTGCATCGGATATTTACACGCCCACTAGACACAGGTCTGAAGCGGAAACCGGAAGTTAAGGAGGGATATCACACCAGAGAAATCTGCTGTGAAAGGAAATTGGACAATAATATTTTAAAATTGAAAAGTTTCAAATTTACCATATTTAGTGGAAAAAAAATGCAGTTTTAGTAGAAATTAAACTTTTTTTTCAAAAACCTGCTAGATTCGAACCCGCGATCTACAGATCAGCAGTCCACACAGTAAACTACTGAGCTACCCAGCCAGGCAGAGTTAACAGGAATACGCATGTATTGCAGCTATTTATATTTTTATTCAAGTTTCAAATGGATGTCCGTCATTATGAGGATGTAGTATTTCTATGAAAACGAATAAAGCGCTAATTTCCCATCACATGAGAGCAGAAAACTTATGCTAAATGTAGGTATCAAAACTACTCCCCATCTTGCATTAGAAACCCAAATTAAGCATTTCTATGATGTAAATATTCGGATACTTAAGAATTTACCGGAAACCCATATGTAAGGACACATCAAGTTCTGTAGTTCTGTTGTTGCTGATCATTTCAAGCATGATGTATGGAAAATTACGGAATATTCAGATATATTTACAAATTGTAATAACAGCCATTTTCTCATGAATGAGCTGCAATTGTAAACATTGCGCGTATGAATCTTGATAAATATAGTACGTTTATATTAACAGCTGGGAATTCCGACAGAAATTAAAGATAGAATGTAAATATAAGAAATCAATTTCATTTCTGAAAATACACGAGGGTATGAATTGCAACTTTCACATCTGTACACTTTTAATGAAGTACTAACGTGTTTCATGGAGTATACCGACGTGAAGTCAATAATCAATTTATTTCCTTAGCATAAAACTCAGCATTTCTATGAACATCTAGAAAGTTAGAGTTTTCACAGGAAGCTCAAAAGCTATAGGTATTTTCCATTACAATATCTATACAACAGCTTTATAGTGGTCTCCTGTTCTATTGTTGTAACCCAGCCGTTACTCTAAAGTAGTGATAATTTAAGTTATCTTATCAGAGGTCCCCATCACATTGAGGTTCTCTCAGACTTATTAGACGTTACCATCACGTTATCAGAAAGTTACATTTACGTTATCATAGAGTTACCGTCACGTTATCAGAGAGCTACCATCACGTTATTAGAGAGTTAGTACGACGCTATAAAATATTACCATCACGTTATTAGAGGTTACCATCACGTTATTAGAGATTACCATCACGTTATTAGAGATTACCATCACGTTATTAGAGGTTACCATCACGTTATTAGAGATTATCATCACGTTATTAGAAATTACCATCACGTTATTAGAGGTTACCATCACGTTATTAGAGGCTACCGTCACATTATTAGAGGCTACCGTCACATTATTAGAGGCTACTATCACGTTATTAGAGGTTACCATCACGTTATTAGAGGCTACCATCACGTTATTAGAGATTACCATCACGTTATTAGAGATTACCATCACGTTATTAGAGGCTACCATCACGTTATTAGAGGTTACCATCACGTTATTAGAGGCTACTATCATATGTTATAAGAAGTTCTCCCTTGAAGTATAGCCGGCTACGAGCTTTAGTGTTAGGAATGGGTTGGTGTCTTTATGCAATATATTAATCGGATACATCCAATGACAATGTAATTTCTAAAATCGAGTTCAATCTAAAGTCTCTCCTCTGTAGCTGACAACAGGTAGTTAACATTATCGATCATTTTTTATGTTGTTTACTCAACAGCCCTGTCATAAGATCTTTTAATATCCAGAAGCCAGCAAAAAGCCATTCTCTGGCGTACTATTTCACTGTTATGTAATTTTAATGCAAAAAGTGTCAAGGATTGATGAATTCCATGAGAAATGAAGACAGAAATATATACATAACTCATTGTTCAACACAAATCATGGTCCTGATAATCAGCTTTTTTAAAAAGAAATTCTAAACATTAAAAGGTTGTGGAATTTAAAACTAGTACTGTCCCAGATTTAGGCACCAGTTTAAAAGCATGAAAACTTTGCACGACTCAGTTCTAAAGTTTAAAATACAAGTATGTGTTTGTTTGTACACGTATGGTTGGGTTTTTTGTTGTTGTTTTTTTTTTTTTGGAGGGGCGGGGTCATCATTTATTAGAAAGTATACATGTATATCATTATCCTCGGATACTCCCGCATAATTCTCATCAATGGTGTCAGCGGCCCATTGGATTGAATGTATTTTATTATGATTATTATTTTATATAAGGCATATCTATAATTTATATGAAAATACATAATATCACTATATGTATAATAACAAATCTCAAATAGTTGTTACAATATTTTTCGAAGTCATAGAAATATCATATACAACGGTGATGTAGATATAGCAACAGTAGAATAACATAGAAATTTCTTAAGGAATAATATATGAACAATGTAATCCTAAGTTGACCGTATAGTTATAATGATAAATATTTAAGGATAGTATATACTGACATCTTCATAGTAGTTAAGTTACATTAATTTACAAAGATGTTCAAAACATTTATGCTCTTTTACATTTATATAGTTCAATACTGATGTATAGAAACATAATGATTTTTAAACATGATTATACATATTAAAAGTCGTTTCACTTGCAAATAACGTGATGAAAATTACTAATTAAATACATATGTAACGTGATGGTAGCCTCTAATAACGTGATGGTAACCTCTAATAACGTGATGGTAACCTCTAATAACGTGATGGTAATCTCTAATAACGTGATGGTAATATCTAATAACGTGATGGTAATCTCTAATAACGTGATGGTAATCTCTAATAACGTGATGGTAACCTCTAATAACGTGATGGTAATCTCTAATAACGTGATGGTAATCTCTAATAACGTGATGGTAGCTTCTAATGACGTGATGTTAACCTCTAATGACGTGATGGTAATTTCTAATAACGTGATGGTAATCTCTAATAACGTGATGATAATCTCTAATAACGTGATGGTAATCTCTAATAACGTGATGGTAATCTCTAATAAAGTGATGTTAGCCTCTAATAATGTGATGGTAACCTCTAATAACGTGATGGTAACCTCTAATAACGTGATGGTAACCTCTAATAACGTGATGGTAATTTCTAATAACGTGATGGTAATCTCTAATAACGTGATGGTAATCTCTAATAAAGTGATGTTAGCCTCTAATAATGTGATGGTAACCTCTAATAACGTGATGGTAACCTCTAATAACGTGATGGTAACCTCTAATGACGTGATGTTAATCTCTAATAACGTGATGTTAGATTCTAATAACGTGATGGTAACCTCTAATAACGTGATGGTTGTCTCTAATAACGTAATGGTAACCTCTAATAACGTGATGGTAGCCTCTAATAACGTGATGGTAATCTCTAATAACGTGATAGTAGCCTCTAATAACGTTATGGTAACCTCTAATAACGTGATGGTAATCTCTAATAACGTGATGGTAATCTCTAATAACGTGATGGTAATCTCTAATAAAGTGATGTTAGCCTCTAATAATGTGATGGTAACCTCTAATAACGTGATGGTAACCTCTAATAACGTGATGGTAACCTCTAATAACGTGATGGTAATTTCTAATAACGTGATGGTAATCTCTAATAACGTGATGGTGATCTCTAATAACGTGATGGTAGATTCTAATAACGTGATGGTAACCTCTAATAACGTGATGGTAACCTCTAATGACGTGATGTTAATCTCTAATAACGTGATGTTAGATTCTAATAACGTGATGGTAACCTCTAATAACGTGATGGTTGTCTCTAATAACGTAATGGTAACCTCTAATAACGTGATGGTAGCCTCTAATAACGTGATGTTAATCTCTAATAACGTGATGTTAGATTCTAATAACGTGATGGTAACCTCTAATAACGTGATGGTTGTCTCTAATAACGTAATGGTAACCTCTAATAACGTGATGGTAGCCTCTAATAACGTGATGGTAATCTCTAATAACGTGATAGTAGCCTCTAATAACGTTATGGTAACCTCTAATAACGTGATGGTAATCTCTAATAACGTGATAGTAATCTCTAATAACGTGATGGTAACCTCTAATAACGTGATGGTAGCCTCTAATAACGTGATGGTATCTCTAATAACGTGATGGTAATCTCTAATAACGTGATGGTAATCTCTAATAAAGTGATGTTAGCCTCTAATAATGTGATGGTAACCTCTAATAACGTGATGGTAACCTCTAATAACGTGATGGTAACCTCTAATAACGTGATGGTAATTTCTAATAACGTGATGGTAATCTCTAATAACGTGATGGTGATCTCTAATAACGTGATGGTAGATTCTAATAACGTGATGGTAACCTCTAATAACGTGATGGTAACCTCTAATGACGTGATGGTAACCTCTAATGACGTGATGTTAATCTCTAATAACGTGATGTTAGATTCTAATAACGTGATGGTAACCTCTAATAACGTGATGGTTGTCTCTAATAACGTAATGGTAACCTCTAATAACGTGATGGTAACCTCTAATAACGTGATGGTAATCTCTAATAACGTGATAGTAGCCTCTAATAACGTTATGGTAACCTCTAATAACGTGATGGTAATCTCTAATAACGTGATAGTAATCTCTAATAACGTGATAGTAATCTCTAATGACGTGATGGTAGCCTCTAATAACGTGATGGTAACCTCTAATAACGTGATGTTAATCTCTAATAATGTGATGGTAACCTCTAATAACGTGATGGTTGTCTCTAATAACGTGATGGTAACCTCTAATAACGTGATTGTAGCCTCTAATAACGTGATGGTAATCTCTAATAACGTGATAGTAGCCTCTAATAACGTTATGGTAACCTCTAATAACGTGATGGTAATCTCTAATAACGTGATAGTAATCTCTAATAACGTGATGGTAACCTCTAATAACGTGATGTTAATCTCTAATGACGTGATGGTAGCCTCTAATAACGTGATGGTAACCTCTAATAACGTAATGGTAACCTCTAATAACGTGATGGTAACCTCTAATAACGTGATGTTAATCTCTAATAATGTGATGGTAACCTCTAATAACGTGATGGTAACCTCTAATAACGTGATGGTAACCTCTAATGACGTGATGGTAGCTTCTAATAACGTGATGGTAACCTCTAATAACGTGATGGTAATATCTAATAACGTGATGGTAACCTCTAATAACGTGATGGTAATCTCCAATAACGTGATGGTAATATCTAATAACGTGATGATGATCTCTAATAACGTGATGGTAATCTCTAATAACGTGATGGTAATCTCTAATAACGTGATGGTAGCCTCTAATAACGTGATGGTGATCTCTAATAACGTGATGGTAGCCTCTAATAACGTGATGGTAACCTCTAATAACGTGATGATAATCTCTAATAACGTGATGGTGATCTCTAATAACGTGATGGTAGCCTCTAATAACGTGATGGTAACCTCTAATAACGTAATGGTAACCTCTAATAACGTGATGGTAATCTCTAATAAAGTGATGTTAGCCTCTAATAACGTGATGGTAGCCTCTAATAACGTGATGGTAGCCTCTAATAACGTGATGGTAACCTCTAGTAACGTGATAGTAACCTCTAATAATGCGATGAAAACTATGGGGTCCTTTAATGCCATCATTTGGACCTCCAAATTGTAATTAGAGCCTCTTGTAACTTGATAGGAACATTTGATAGGAGAAAAAAGTTACCACCATTTTCTTACTAGAGAATTACCAGAATAAAAGTGAAACAGGGTAATATCATAAATATTGCATGTAGTTGAGGGCAACATTGAGAATTTTCACCCCGAGAAAACCATTGTCAATCGAGGCGTGGCCGAGGGGTGGTGGTGGACATTTTCAATGTTGCCCTCAACTACATGCAATATTTGTTTTATCATATTGAATGTTATATAAACAACAAAGCAGAAAGACTTACGCTTGTTGACATTTGATCAAACTCTGTCCTGCGATATTTCGTATATCTATGCGGGTATTCGTGTTTATTACAAACGCTCAAACGACGTCGTTTAACAATCTACGGCGAACCGTACGCGCATAAATTTGACGCATGTGATATCTTTTTGCGTGGACCCTGAGGTCCACGCAGAAAATATATAAGCGAGGTTAAACCGGATGCACTGGAGAAAACTGAGTGTGCGCATGCTCATTGGATATGCGGAGCGTAGCGGAGACAGTCGAGTATTGCCGATTGGGGAACTTATTGATCGGGATCGGGATTCAATACAAAACAATGAGCAGGTAACGGGTGGCTTCGCCCCCAATACATGTTCGCCCTCAGAGGTTTCGCCGCCTTGTCCCAAATATACATGTACCTATATTATTAATTAAAGGTGTCAAATTTTTGCGTGTATGGATTTTGGCAGTTATTTATGATAAATCGCTAATGTTTTTTGCTGTATTTGTGCGTGTGTGCCATGGGGGAGGGTTTTTAATGTATCCAAATCGATCTATTCAGTGATATCATGTACCTATTTCATTATGTTTAGTTTTTAATAAAGTATATCTTCTTTGTTCAAAGTTTCAGGGAAAAGATAGAGATTGTTGGAATAAAATTTATTTCACTTACATAAATGAAGTTGTTATTTTCAAGATTTTCGAAGAAAAAAAATAATGTCCTTAAATGTCCTTAAAATCGGAAATAATATCATTTGGTAATTGATCGGCTACTTATTATTGAATTTAATTAAAGTGCATCTGTTAAATTAAACATCGACTGATCAAACGTATACCTTGATTCATATTAAGTTCCTATTCGAAACACATGCCTATGGTCCACGTATTGTAGTCCTTTTATAAAGGACAGAAACTTGTTATAATATCACCCGTTGTCAAGTACTGTTACCCGCTGCTAGATACTATCACCCTGGAATGCGAACTATCTGTTCTCAGAGGGTAATAATATGTTTTTCAAATGCTTCTCGACCAATCAGATACGAGCATTTTACATAAAAGTATAATAATGTACACTATTGACTGAGGTTGAGGTCATCATTTAGGCCTGAGAGTCCACAGAAAACATGTTAATCGAGCCTCCGTCAGAAGTCGCGAGTAATTACAAAGTCTCGGAATATCATGAAAATTAACGACGAGCTGGATTTCGGATGAACGTAATTACGCGTTGACCCGAGCAATGCCGAGTACCAGCAAACATTGATACGACGATGCTCCATGGTTTGCCAGAAACTCGATGATGGATTAACAAAGCCAAAAAATGCGTATCAGTGTTTCGTTCATACGTAAAAATCCTTCAAATGCAGAGGTCATCAACTGATAAGATTTGATAACTTTAATGAAGTAGTGAATCTTATACACATGATAGGAGCTGTTTAGTCTTTGCTGGAATTCCAAAAAATATAGTCACAACTCGTGTAGGTATCCTTAAGGGTTGGTTATACATTTATATCAAAGATACAAATTATATTTTAATTTCGAGCTAGGATCGTTATACGTCCTACATGTATTTAGGTGAAAAATCTTATTTACATTTCAGTTTCACAGTCAATTTACACTTACATCTTAATGTTCATTAGAATGATAAAACTATGGTGTCTGGATAGGGCCATTTGCAAAAGCGTGACTGCGCGTTTGTCACAACACGCCGTCACGCCAACAAGCAACGCGCCTTCGCGCTCTCACGCCAACAAGCAACGCACCTTCGCGCAGACAAGTAACGCGCCATCGCGCCGTCACACCAACAAGCAACACGGTGCGAAGACGTATTGCTTGTTGGCGTGACGGCACGAAGGTGTGTTGTTTGTGGGCGTGAGAGAGCGAAGGCGCGTTGCTTGTTGGCGTGAGAGAGCGAAGGCGCGTTGCTTGTTGGCGTGTTGTGACTAACGCGCAGTCACGTTTTTGCAAATGGCCCTATCCGGACACCATATAAAACGCATACTGTAACTCACGTAATTCAATCCTCTAACCTTTTTAGGAAGATAGCAAGCTTGTGTTACTTATACGTTTGATTTCTATTACAGAAACTGCTTCCCAGACAACCTGATATCGGCATGCTTTCAGAAAGTGAGTATTAAATCAAGACACGTTTTGGTTGCATTTGTTGATAACAACACATAGGCTCATATTTGCATATATCTTCGCTACTGATTATGACCTTTGACTTTTAAACCAATGGAAATATTGAACGACTTCATGGTATCCAAGACGGTATCCCTATTGTAAACTTCCATTGACCTTGACATTTTGTATGTGACCTTCAATACCATTCGGGACCAGGGTTTTTAGTCATGTATTTATGTGATACTATCGTTCCAATAAGAGCGTGTCATTTAGCGTGATCGAGCGTGCGAATTATTGTGCGATGCTTCTCATAAATTTCAATGGAACATGTTTTATTTTTGTTCTCAGTGATCAATCTCCTTAAAATGATAGCACGGCGTGGTCATCCAGACTCACTTTTATTCATACTGCCAATTAGTGAGTGAAAGCACACTCAATCAAGCGAGTGAAAGCATGATCAATCAAGGGAGGTGACAAGCTGTTACTGGAACGGAAGTGCAGTATACACATACCAGTCCTAAGTTTGATAAGATCTGACAGGTACATAAGATAAAGGACCTTTTCTGATAATCGCCGTGCATAAGTCTAAATTGTGACACATCTCTGAAAGCTTGTGACGTCACCGTGTGAGTGAAACGTATCGTAAAACAACAAATATCACAACCTAGTCCCCAGAACGCTTAGGACAGACCTGTCACAAACATCATATCACAAACTGGTCCCCAGACCCACAAGCACATATCCCGTCACAATTCAAACATCATACCACAAAAACTAGTCCCCAGACCTCCGAGCACAGAGCTCGTCACAATTCAAACATCATACCACAAAAACTAATGGAAAATAAAGAACTGCTCATGCACAGTCGCGTGCTTCTGGGAACCGGTAGTCTATAGTCTTTCCGAGATCTGAAGTGTTTTCGATGTAAATCTGGGAACTACAGAACATGAAATGTAAAGATGACGAACATTGATATCAATTATTTTCCGGCGAAGAATTTGATTGTCAGTCCAATCCGCAACATCCAATATAAAGCTGTGGACGGATCCTACTGGGAATCATGTGTTCAAAATCGGGGTCATTCACATGACCCCCCCCCCCTCCGGGATTTTTTTAGGTAGTTATGTAGGGTCCTACCCACCCCCATTCACACACACAAATTACGATTTTTCGCTTGTGAAGTTCCATCTCCCCTCTCCCTCACTTTGAAAAACGATGATTCGTGCCTTGCAATTTTCTTCTTTTGACCGGACCATGAACTTCGTGTATATTGAAACATATTGAACTGTGTTTGAACTGACATTCATTATCTCATGAACTGTTGATCATTTCTTGTCTCCAGAGGCGCTTAGAAAAACCTGAGAATCTGAGGCGTGCTTGTAGACAGGTTTCTGTATTCAGGAGATGTGTCTCTAAAAATGAAACCATTGTGCTGTTCTAGATAACCAGTTGAACTTAAACAGAACCTTAGTGTTAAAAGTGAAATACTAATTCGGCTTTTATTAAAGGTAGAAACAAAACCGCAGTATGAAAAAATTACAATTTATCCCCAAACAACGCCAGCCCCGAACATGACAGGGAACTCCACCATCACCATAGAAACCACTGACACCACGATGTCAATGACCACAGCAGCCCCAAAGGTCATAGGTGAGAGGTCATAATACTTTTGGATTTAGTCTTTTTTTATTTTGGTTTTGATTTTTTTACAGCAAATAGCTCTGATAAAACGTTGAAGGTGCGCTGATTTACAGGTGCGCTGATTTACCTCAGAGGCACCACGCCCACGCCTAATCTGTGTACAATGAAAATTATATCATAGTTACGTTGACCGGTTACAAACTGGGCTTAAAATTGCAATTGAACAATTTCATCAATTTGTCAATATCCCTTAGCTTATTCCCAAAAATTAACTATCTTTAAGAGAAAACTTTTGGCGGAGACTGGTTTTATAAAAGAAACACTAGAATACAATGAAGTGGGACCATCATTCATATCTTGTATATTTCATTTCAAACGTTTTAACTCTTTTAAATGAAATTGCATACATTTAAAACAGAATATAGTGAGTATTCGCTTACACTGTATGTACTTGTAATTATTTTTCATTGTAGAGGGGAAGCTCTTGTCCATTGGTATAGAAATTCAAAGTGGAATGAACGTTCTCGGGCTTGTGGTGTTCTCGCTCTTTTTCGGAGGTATCCTCGCGAGACTTGGAGAAAAGGGAAAACCTCTGATAGACGTGTTCGATTGCCTACATTTGGTCACGATGAAACTAATAAACCTTGTTATTTGGTAAGTAGACTACATATTGTTTTTATGATTTTAGAACAAGGGAATATAAGAGCAATTAAAAAAATGGAATTTGAGATTCTGTTTACATTTCAGATAAAACATTTCGTTAGAGGTCATCAGTGTAGTTCAAAATTTAGATAAAAACTGAAGGTCTGAATTATTATATGAGAATGCGTGGGTGTCCGTACAGGTTTTTTCTACTTACCTGCACCCCCATCCCCGCCCCCACCTCCCAATACTCCCGTTTGATGATTTTGCATGGGCGCTTGACATTACAACGAATATCATATATCTAGCTCCCCTTCTATTGGGCTGAAGATTCTATAATTGTTTAGGCAATGGTTCAATAATTATCTGATTGATCCAGATATATCAGGGATGGCAACTCTATGAAAATTTTCAAAGGGAGTTGTGACCTAAGTTTGTACCTTTTCTGGTCTATGGCAACTCATCGAAAAAAAAAATCATCGATACGACGACTCATAGAGAAGACACGTCATCGACACTCATCCAAACTAGTCGTGGAAAAATAAAATAGGAATAATACTCATAGACAAGACAAGTCATCGACACTCATCCAAACTAGTCGTGGAAAAATAAAACAGGAATAATACGTTTTTTTTATCAACTCATTTAAAATTTATATTCAATGTTTCAATAACACATATTATGTGTCAATCGCTCAATTTATGCAAGATCGCTTCCGTTTTCTACCTTTGAAGATTATACGACTCTCTTATGAGTAGTCATGAAATATTAAGGTGATTCCACCCGAGGGTTGCAAAAAAGCTGTGAAACCCGAGGCTTTGCCGAGGGTTTTACCGCTTTTTTGCAACCCCGAGGGTGGAATCACCTTAATATTTCATGGCAACTCATAAGAGAGTATTTTTCTCTCATATTTCTAGAGTTTTCCGTTTTCCTTGTGCCTAGCGACGCCATTTTGAGAATTTTTCAATCAATTAATTTTTCGCTCTACATTAAAAATAACATCAGAATCGAATTCTACGACCTTCATTTTGGCAACTATGTTGCTGACAAAAAATCGGCCGACGAGTGTATAAGTGAATTGTATTAGAGTTATTCCTCTTTGAATAAATCAATAATCAGGGTGCGTGACGTAACTCGACAGTCATCAGCGCGAAACATTTTGACAGACCTAATCAGAATATGCATTCACAACTGCACGGTTTTTTTTTTCTTTTTCTTAGAGGAGCATTGATATTGATATTAATTGAGCAGTTATTTAATGACGAGTGTGTGAAGAGGAATTCCAAGTGGTTTTTGTTGGTGAATATGGGCATGGCTAGACTTTCGTTTTTCACGCGTGCAAGGACTCGAGTTTCATGGACATTGAACGCACTTATTTCACCTGAGACACGGACAGTAGACGTTGACAGAGTGAATGTGGAGGTAGGCCTAGACGTAATAGACCGTGTGGGCTGGGTTTCTGTGAACGGGCATAATGCACCGGATGACATAGGTGTATGAGGAATTTGTGACTGTTGTTGAGTGTGCAGTAATTGTTCAAGGAATGTGTATTTTTGTGTCCGGTCACATACACCTGGAGATTATCAGGGACATTACAATCTGTCATTTTTTGTACAAGAGCTTTGCAGACGCTAGTGTTCGTCAATCGAGGCGAGGTAAGTTGCAAGCTAGTTGTGTATTGATTATGACGTCACGGGATATGTAAGATAAACGTCACGTGATATGAAAGATAGAAATATCTTACATACCTTTCTTTCATAGAATATCTGTATCTTACATACGTAGATATGAGAGAAAATGAAGATACATGTGTTACATAGTATATTTTTTTCTTGTAATTTCCTGTATGCGGGGTAGGTAGATCTCTTCACCATTTAGAATCTTTTTTGTTCTGCACAGTTCTCCGACGAGAGAAGAAATGTTGTACACTGTAAATGTCCGGATGCGATTCACCGACAACGCCGCGATTGTGCCACCATTCTTTTGTTGTGGGGGGGGGGGGGGGTTATTGCCTAAAACACGTTCAATTAGGTTCCAACACTTAATGGAGTCGTACTTCCAATAAGACTTAGCACCTTTTATTCGTATGCTAAATATTTATTCACACAGCATATTAATGCCACATATACACTTTTTTCCACACTTTGATCTGTAAATTCTACATTTCACGAATCAGAAGTAAAAGTTATTGCCCTTTGAACAATAACGTCCCTCAGACTTCAGGGCAACATAAATATATCATAACTGGATCTGAAAATATTATTAATTAATTGCTGCATAAATTAATTGAAATACTGCTTTCAATAATTGAATTGTTGCTTACACCCAATGAATTCATAGACTTGATGATAATTAGTAATTGATTCAATTAACGAGATCAATAATTCATAATGCACACAATATCTGAATTGCTCTCTTCATGAACTTTACTTATATTGTGCTCGATATAAGTAAAGATGTCATATTTTTGGGAAACGTGCCTTTTTCGTTATTTTTTTTTTTTTTACATGTAAAGACCGTTATTTTTATTGTTGGACGGTTGAAGCCCCCCCCCCCCCCTCCCCCCCCCCTCCCCCTCCCGGTCTACTCGCAAAAATACACTTTATATCATCACAGTTTGAAATATAAGTTCGAATTGACTTAAACTCCTACCGTTATTCAACATTTGAGATTTAGGGCTTTTTCAATTTTTACTTGCCAAGAGTTTTTAGAAAATTGTAAAGTCAACATATTCGGCTGCCTACCACAACCACCCACCCATGTGTACCATACGTTCGAAGTCCTTCCCCCCGCGGCGGCACTGTTCTTATGACATCACTGGACACTGCCTTTGTATCTGTGCTAATTATCTTGATACAGGTATTCTCCAATCGGAGTCACATTTCTAATCGCTTCAAAACTGGTTGCCATGGAGAGACCAGCAGAGATGTTCACGCAGCTGGGGTTTTACATGTTGACGGTGTTGGTGGGGCTGGCCATCCACGCCTTCATCATCTTACCTCTCGTCTACTTCATCTTCACCCGGAAGAACCCCTACTCCTTTATGTACGGGATGCTGCAGGCTCTTCTAACTGCCTGGGGAACAGCGTCCAGGTATGTGTTGAAATCTTTGAAACAAACAAACCATGGCAGGAAGTCCACACCCTACACATTCAAGGTTTTAATTTCACATGTAGCGATTCAGTCATTTCACGATTTTGTACAGATTCTTTGTTAAAGCTATGCAGAGCACATACATTGTATTTTGTATATATATATCTATTTGATTTATATATCTTCCTCTACGTGAATGTTGGAACTAAACCTTCCATTCCAAGAGGCAATTGATCATATATTTTTGCAGCTCAGCCACTCTTCCTATTACGATGAACTGCCTGGAGGAGAGAAATCACGTGGACCCCCGTGTCACTATGTTTGTGACCCCTATTGGCGCTACAGTCAACATGGACGGCACCGCGCTTTACGAGGCAGTGGCAGCCATTTTTATTGCACAGTATCTCGATGAGCCATTGAACTTTGGACAGATCGTCATTATAAGGTATGCGTTTTATATCTACTTTTATTTCCTGCATCAAAATGTCCATCTTTGCTAGCCAAGGGTAACGTTCCACGGTGTTTCTGTTTTCACTGAAGAGAAACACCGTGGAGCGTCACCTTTGGCTAGCAAAGATGCAAAATGTAAATCACAGCCAAACGTTTTAACAATTTCATTTGCAAGTTAAAAAGAAAACTTAGAATTGTTTGGGTGCAATCAAAACTTGATTTGTACGGGGTTTACATACAAGAGAGTCTAGGTACCGTACAACACAGTTATCGCGAACCTCCATCGCCAGCAAAACAATAGTTCGCTATAAATTCAGTAACATTTCGTTATTTTCCTATCATAGGCGAATGAATATCACTTCACAATAAGCATGAATTGTTTTTTATAAGCGTTTTTTTACTGTATAACCATTTATCTGCCTTTTCATTCATGTGTCTTTGGTCTCCGTTTTCATTAGATCACCAGGGCCTCCATGGCCGAGTGGTTAGAGCATTGCGCTCAAAATCACACGGCATCTCACCTCTGGTCGGCGCGGGTCCTCGGTAAGTGAGAAAGTTTCCCAGTTTACTTTCGGAAGGTCGGTCGTCTCTTCTCTGGTACATTGTATCTGGTTTCTCTCTTCCGCCAATAAAAACTGGGCACCACCAGATAACTGAAAAATTGTTGAGTGTGTCTGAAAAAAAAGCAAAAACAAACAGCATTAGATCACCCCAGGTCCATCTACATGCACGATCCCTATCACACGGGTCTTCTGTCATTTGTTCGTTAGATATCTTAAAGAAAAAGAAGTACGCTAATATATAAAATCAGCCTTACTGCAAAAATTGATTCATATGTTACTGTTGAAAAGAATACTACAGTTTGTTTATTGTTTTGCGTCCAATTCGAGAATGCCACCAGCTGTAGGTGATGTCAACAGCTTGAAGTGAAGTGCCACAAATTTTCACTCATCCATGACGCTGAGGGTTGTTTTCGTGTCAATACCTACCGTGACACGAGGGCACCGTTTTAAGATAATCTTCAACAGACCTGTGACTTTCACTTCTAATGTCTGGCATTTGGCGAAGGAACAATTACTGTCCACGTTAAACGTCTGAGGTTCAACGCGGCATCGGGATCGGGAATCGAACCCTGGAGCTTCCGGTTAGGTATAGCGGTTTGTTAATGTGATATCCACCGTAGATAACACATCTTCACGTATAGTGCATACGGCATTTAGCATAGTTGTCATTTTTCACGGGTCACATGTGGATAGACACTATACACTTACCTGCAGGTCAGCAGTGTTGCCCACGGGCCTGTTGTTTAGTATTTATTATTATATTCAATGGCTATACATTCCATGAAACGTTTTTGTTCAATGATGATGATGGTGTCTAGTTTTCTGTAATAGTTTGACAGCCACAGCCGCCGCCATTGGAGCAGCAGGAGTTCCGTCAGCTGGTCTGGTTACCATGGCGATAGTCCTGTCGGCAGTCGGACTTCCGGTGGAAGAAGTGAGGCTTATCCTGGCGATTGATTGGTTTTTGTGAGTGTTAACTCTGAATTAATGTTTTACATCATACCATATTAAAGGGACCAAATATATCCTTTAGAGGGACTTTAGAGTTCTTAAGCAAGGTATGTATATTTGTTTATGACGACCATACAGTCTTTTAAAGATACATGTTACGTATTAACAGAACAAACAACACCCCTATCGTGGTCACTTTCAATTATGACAAATTTGACCGTGACCTAGATGAAAGATCTTCATTTGCTAAGTCATAAAACTCTGCATTAGACATCGACCTTTCGGTTCACAAGCTATGGAGTATCTTGAATAGTTCAAAGTCAATGATCGAGGTTGAATTTCATTTTTTTTTTTCCTTCAAAGGGAGATCCGAATCAAGCTTCCTGTATAAAGTTTATAGGTCTTTAAAAAATAAAAAAAATAAAAATAAAAAAAAATAAAAAAAGAATGAATTTTATTTTAAAAGCATTGAGAAATTGGTCGCACTTTGGTTCATAAGCTATATATTGCACCCAATTTTTCTTGCCAAATTTGATTCTTAATAGATGAGGATACCAAAAAAATCCTTTGCCAAAATTGCATAGTAAAAAACTTTTTTTTTTTTTGGTTATTTTATTTCATTCAAATTTGGATCTCGGCGATATTTGATAAATAAATAATTTCTCCATCTCATCAGCTGCTGACTGTATTTCTCTGAGAGGGAAAAAAGATTTAATTAACACCCCCCACCCCCACCAGAGAGCTAGAGACACAGCTTGCAGTTAAAATGTTACTTAAGGTATTTAAAGAGATAAGGCAGGGGCGGAACCAGGAATTGCGGTTATAGGGACACAGCTTTATGAGGCATGGGGTCTGGGGTTCGCCTTGAGGCTCCCTAGTGGGTCCGGGGCGAAGCCCTGGTGGGGGCCCAGAGGGCGAAGCCCCCCGGAAGCTCCTGGTTTTTACAGATTCTATAGGGCTTGAAATATGTTTCCTATGTTATTCATTTGTACTATTTTCTGTCATTTCTAATGAGATGAAATTAACAAAATGACGCAAATTCTAAGGGTTTTTGGAAAAAATGTAAGTTCTCTCAATAAAAGTAATTCAATGAATCAAAAGTTTTCTCATTCATTACTCCGATAGTGGAAGAAATTATTGCTTCTATTGTCCTTTACAATTTTATAAATTAGAGACCACAATTTGCCTTAAATTTGAAACTGTTAGAGGGGCGTGCACCGGCTGCGCCCCCCCCCCCCCCCCCCCCCCCCCCCCTCTCCTTTAAATCCCCCCCCCCCCCCCCCCCCCCTCTCCTTTAAATCCGCCACTGTAAGGTGTTAGAAAACGAGGTATGAATCATCGATTATTTGAAGGATTAAAGAGCTAAAATAAAGTGTATCACAGAGGTGATTTGAAGAGTCAAGGAGTTGTATTGCACATGCGCGCGGCGAGTAATTTTTCGTTACAGTGTTGAGCTTTTAATTAATACTTTGACAGGGACAGATTCCGCACGGCAGTGAACGTGCTGGGAGACTCGTACGGGGCGGGAATCGTGAACCACTTGTCCCGGCAGGACTTGGAGGAAATGGACCTTGAGGAGAACAAACAGAAATACCTGACAGAAGACAAGACCAATGGGTTAGTCAACGACTCGTACGACACCAAAGGGGACCACAGTACCAAAATGTAAAGACTATAGAATATAGGGGACCACAGTACCAAAATGTAAAGACTGTAGAATATAGGGGACCACAGTACCAAAATGTAAAGACTGTAGAATATAGGGGACCACAGTACCAAAATGTAAAGACTGTAGAATATAGGGGAGCACAGTACCAAAATGTAAAGACTGTAGAATATAGGGGACCACAGTACCAAAATGTAAAGACTGTAGAATATAGGGGACCACAGTACCAAAATGTAAAGACTATAGAATATAGGGGACCACAGTACCAAAATGTAAAGACTATAGAATATAAGGGACCACAGTACCAAAATGTAAAGACTGTAGAATATAGGGGACCACAGTACCAAAATGTAAAGACTATAGAATATAGGGGACCACAGTACCAAAATGTAAAGACTATAGAATATAGGGGACCACAGTACCAAAATGTAAAGACTATAGAATATAGGGGACCACAGTATCAAAATGTAAAGACTATAGAATATAGGGGACCACAGTACCAAAATGTAAAGACTATAGAATATAGGGGACCACGGTACCAAAATGTAAAGACTATAGAATATAGGACGGTGTCATTCCAAGAGTGTGATTGACAGAATGTCTGTAATGTAGTGGAGGATCTATAAGGGGTGGGGTATAGGGGTTATTCCTCTGTAGTTGAAATTTTTTGACGAAATGTGTGATTTTCCACTATCTTGGATCTACATCACCTCTTCCTGCTAAACAGGCTTTTCCAGTTTGGGTCGCAACCCCCTCTTTTTTTCGGATTTGTAATGTGTATATTCCAAAAGATGATGGGGTTTTATTGGAAAGACTAAAGAAGTGTTTCATTACAGCCCTCACTTCATTATGTAAGCTTAATTAACCAGGGAAAGTCTGATAACTCTGTAAATATGTGTTTTATCAGAGTCATCAGGAAAAGTCTGATAACTCTGTAAATATGTATCAGAGTCATCAGGGGAAGTCCGATAACCCTGTACAGATGTGTTTTATCAGAGTCATCAGGGAAAGTCTGATAACTCTGTAAATATGTGTTTTATCAGGGGAAGTCTGATAACCCTGTACAGATGTGTTTTATCAGAGTCATCAGGGGAAGTCTGATAACCCTGTACAGATGTTTTATCAGAGTCATCAGGGAAAGTCTGATAACCCTGTAAATATGTGTTTTATCAGAGTCCTCATTTCATTATGTAAGCTTACATGTATAACAAGGGGAAGTCCGATAACTCTGTAAATGCAAAGTTACGGAATATTGAAAACTCATTATACGTATTGAAGAACGTGTATGAATTACATGTAACCATATAATTTGCATATACGTTGTATAATATTCCTTAATTCTATAGTAATTTCTTCCTTTTATGCATCATCATTTATATGTGTTATCGAACTGAAGGCAGTTTTCTCTAATACAGCTATCTCCGTTATTGGCTAACCTGTTTAGTCGTGTTGTACTGTTGTATCCTATGGAATAACTGGTTGACTTACTGAAATTGACCACGTGGGACTAGGTCCAGCTCGTGGCTTCACTGTAGACTGCTCTGAGATACTTATGGGTTATAGACTTTGTATGGGAAAATATGTCGACCGAGTTTGTTTTTTTTTTTTGGCGCGTAGACGGACCGTGCTTGTGAGGTTTTACCGCGACAATAAATCGAGGTCGTTATATTTTTCCATACAAAGTCTCAATCTCTCACCAGAGGGCGTTACGCTACACTCCACATCGTGAAAGTGAAGCTTGCGTAGCGCTCCCTCTGGTGAGAGAATGACAAAGTCTATAACCTTTTTATTATATACTTTTAATTTCATTTAGTAACTAACAATACTTTTATTTTTAACAATTTCTCTATTGGTTTAACTGAGTAAAATATGAAAAACACGAAAACTTTTAAAATTAACGGCGTAGTTCCGGCTTGTGTATTGATTGTGACGTAATGTTTGCGGGCCGGAATGTTTTCGGGCATATATCGTGTGATATATGCCCGCAAACTTTTAAAGAAAAAAGAAGAGATGAAATTTAATAAATGTATATATAGTTTATATTTTAGGAACATGTATTCAAGTATTTCCCTTTAAAAACGAAAAACAATTTTCCATAATATTTCTACCATGTTGGTCAAAGTTCTGTTTATTTATCTAAAATTAAATTCATTTCACGAATGAAACAATTAGTTGTTGTTTTTTTATTTATTTATTTATGTTTTGAATAATTCATAATTTCACGTGCCTCGATCGCTTCACGCCCGTGATGTAATAATCAGCATATGTAACACACAGATTCTGAAGGTCGGCGGTCTCTTCCCAGGTACATTGTATCTGGGTTCTCTCTTCCACAAATAAGAAAAAATGAGCGCCACCAGATAACTGAAACATTGTTGAGTGTGGCGGAAAACATCAAAACAAAGTAACAGACTGACAGCCATTAACAAAATGTCGACGGTCAGTGAGAAGTCAAGGACTTCATCACTTTCATCCATTCATACTTTATTTCCTCTCTTAGGAGATTATAAAGAAAATACATCTACATCAATATAACAAAATACATACAACGAAGAAAAAAACCCACCATGTACACAATATAACTAAGAATAAAAAAGAAAAGGGTATACCTAGCTGTACACCTCAATAGATGAGTACATACGGTAGCAGCTGTCCCCTTTAAAGCCAAAACCTATTTAATATGCCTTTTAAAGCTGTATGGACCGAATTACAATATTTTTTCCGTCTCGTAAAAACGCTATTAAATCATCGCATGTATGTAGTTATGAGACTGTACGACATATCATAAATAATTTCACCTGTTTTAACCCAAATAATTTGATTTTAAATCGATGTTTACAAATAATCGCGTCACTCAGCCATTTCAAGTGACAGTCACGTGACCAGTTCAAATTTTCAGATCATCGATGGTCTTATCTGTGTAAAGCTGTGTATTTTGTTACAAAAGTACCGTACCATAAGTTTAATAGAAATAAAAATATCAAATACCTCTTAGTAATTCGTTGTTTTACGCTCTTTCAGCCTTAAAACTAGACAGTTGCGTATGAGTTAATACATCATGTTGGGATTCCCATGACGCGCGTGGGTCTATCTATAGACGTCTATTATGGGATGATTTATATATATAGCCACTATATTTACTTTCTGAATAATATTCGCACTGTTTTCTTTTACATGCAGATGTTTTCAAGCATAATTAAGGGAAAGTTAATAACTTTATAAAGTAATTAATCTGCTTTAAAGTAATTATGTACAAAAATAATGCATGAACATCGGGTCATACAGCTTTAACATTTAGACTAAGTGATATATTACCATCACTTTTATATGAAATATATGTATTAAATCTCTGTATACAATTGTGTAATTGTGATGAGAAATAAATTCAGTTCAGTTCAATATAGATATAATTACTGCGGTGGAGCATCTGTAGTATAGGGCTGAAGTGCTGCGCACCATTTGAAATTTCAGCAGACAGAATGATGGGGCAGCCATCTGATTTAAAGGTGTAAATATTTGGCCACCAAGAAGAACAAGGTCCCATTCAAATTCCGGGAGTTCACGGAGTTCAGCACACAGTTCGACACTTAAGTTATTAACATGGCAGTCCACCACTGTTCTCGTATGCTGGCGGTACTTGGACATGAACAAGACGAATGACAGAAAACATCCGTGAACGAATTACCGCATAAATGACACAAATGAACAAGGTCATTTACATGCATACCTGTGTATATGTTACATATAAAGCAAAGTTCAATATTAGCTAATTTTCAAATTGTCGCAGGTTTTATAGCTGAAAATATCTGTCTGAATAAATGGAAATCCGGACTGTTTATCCTCAGCTGTCGCTGGTCTCTGTGATACAATGAGACAGTATGTCTGAATATCCTTTTCCAGGATAACTTATCGGGGAAGAATCCGTTCTCAAGTCATATACTTAAGTAACTGGTAAGCAGGGGATTAAAATTATCATATTTATATCTCATAGAATATATTACATGTATTATTAAAATAATTGCTAAGATTGTATGTTTGTAAGGACAAAGTAAACAGAGATCTACTGACACTGGACTCTGATTCGCCATTATAATGAAATAATGATGACCTCTGATTGCACAGTATACATGTAAAACAATTAACACACGGCGCCGTTACACCGTGGTTCTGCATCCCAACATATGCATAATTCAACCCTAAACTGATTTATCATCATAATGAAGAAAGTAGTTTATGTTCTGCATAGCAATCAAGGGGCGCTAACCTTCTTTAAAGAAAGAAAAATGAATTATTAGCTAGATTTGATCCGCAGCCCTCCTTGTTACTGGTCGATGTTGGTGACCATTGCGCTCCTGAAACCTCGTGCATTGTCACGTGATGTTACAGGTAAATCGTGATTTGTTGAACTCGATCTTAACTAATAATGCGTCAATCTTATTCATAGCTACGTCTACCTTAATTATTGATCTCCCTTAATGATGCATCAATATTCATCTAGCTGTAGACATGAAGGATTGACAAGTGCGATTTTTCCTAAATTATCAAAAAGTATATTTTCAACATTCAGCATATCTGTTCACAATTTTATCACGTATACTGTTTTTGCGAGCATAAAATCATTTGAAACGAAATAACAAGTTGATGGAAGTGGTTTAGGGCTGTGTTTAGAAGTAATGGAAAGTCGTCTTTACTAGTTTATACAACAGGTCTGTCAGATCACGGCGAGGGAGGAATTCGGAAGCAGGACAGGTGAATAGACGTAGATTTAACCAGGTAGAAGCTGGAATGTTTCCACACGAATTTAGGCCTCAATCCGATATGTAAGTTACGTCACTTTGTGTAAAGTAGGGGCGTATGTATGTGCAGAATTTTACAGAGGGTGAAAGTGAATCTGCGAGGGAGTGTGCTATCATTGACCCCGCTACGCTTGTTAGATATGATAGCGATATAAACTGATTAGCAGAGACAGAGAAACCCCCCAAACAATGAAAGTCACCGGGATTATATTGGCTACATTTGTGGTAAGAAATTTCAATTTTAGACGCTATATGAGACTGATTACTCTTTACATTAATTTGGTGAACATTAGCCATCCCCATATTAGGCATAATTGAAAGCTTTGAGGAATCTTCTAGCGTCTATTGGAATGTTATGCATCTTTGAAATTTCAATTATATATAGAGAGAGAAAGCGCTAGCAGTAAATGATTGTTTTTTATGGAATGTGTCATTCTGATTTTCAATATTTATATATATATATATATATATATATATATATATATATAAAGTACTAAAGGTCACAACACTATTGGTTATTTAACATAAAAGTTTCGACACAATCTTCGTATTTATCGAGAGACATAATATATTGCATAAACAAATATCACACACCACGTAAAAAAGACAAATATCAAACATATACATGTATATATTGTTTGTTTCTAAACCGTACCATTATTGAATGTATTGTCCTGGATCTTGTCATGTAATTGTATTTTCTAAAACAGCGATTTAATGTACAACTCCACCTACTTCGCTTCGGCCGTGAGTTTTCAAGTCATATATTTTTTGTATTGTTCCGGATTCTTGTATTCCAAAACAGTAATTCAATCAAATCTTATTTGTTTAATGGTAAATTCGACTTATTTTATCTGACTCACGACGGGAGTGACAGCTCAACAGGGGACGCTTACTCCTCGTCGACACCTTATCCCACCTCTGGTGTTTCCAAGGGGGGGGGGGGGGGGGGGGGCTTGTTTTCCCAGCCCTTTATATTTATATTTTCTGGGTCTATATAGGGACAGCTAAAAGTGCGAAAGAAAAAACCAAAGGAAATGTAATAAACAGAAATTTCGATGTTTTTGTTGTTGGATATAGAAATTATTTTACTCGTGAGACAGGTTTTGTACTCATTAGAATATGAAAACATTCTGTCTCCCTCGTGAAATAAATTGATATCCAACTAGTCTCACTATACATGAAGAAGAAAACACGAAAAACACTGATGAAGCTTTAGGTCTTTCATTCTATCTTATTTATTTCCGATCACTGGGATATTCATTGGAATTTATTTCAAATACACACCGTGTTGAATTTTTAATTATCAACGCTTTTAGATAACTGTTAAAAAGCAACAACAACATAGTGATGCATGGGTTGAGATATGTTTTGGTTTCGCTTCATAAGTACAAATATAGAATTCTTAAAAAAAAAAAAATTACTCGATGTTCAAAAGTTGAAATATTTTACCCCTCCCTACTCAAATAAATTTATACACCCCAGCCACTGTCTTGGAGTTTTAATTGAGAAATCCTGGAAATAAATTGCATTCCATACCGTAAATTGTATTTACTTTACGCATAAAAACATATGATTAGTTTTAATTTTACATCATTTTTTGGAAACAAAAAAGTTTGTAGCAAGTGTCGGAAAATGGTGTCAGCATTGGTTCTTCTTTTTTTTTGCCTATGAACAGAGACGTGAAAAACATGTAGTAGATAAACAATATTAATAAAGTGCCTTCTCGTACGAAGAAGAAGAAAAAAGATGCATGTAATTATTAATATTGAACTTTCTGATACATTATCCCGCTTTATACGCTGGCTGTACGTTCTGATACATTATCTCGCTTTATACGCTGGCTGTACGTTCTGATACATTATCTCGCTTTATACGTTGACTGTATTTTCTGATACATTATCCCGCTTTATACGCTGGCTGTACTTTCTGATACATTATCCCGCTTTATACGTTGACTGTACGTTCTGATACATTATCCCGCTTTATACGCTGGCTGTACGTTCTGATACATTATCTCGCTTTATACGTTGGCTGTATTTTCTGATACATTATCTCGCTTTACACTCTGGCTGTACGTTCTGATACATTACCTCGCTTTATACGTTGGCTGTACTTTCTGATACATTATCTCGTTTTATACGTTGACTGTATTTTCTGATACATTATCCCGCTTTATATGCTGGCTGTACTTTCTGATACATTATCCCGCTTTATACGTTGGCTGTACTTTCTGATACATTATCTCGCTTTACACTCTGGCTGTACGTTCTGATACATTACCTCGCTTTATACGTTGGCTGTACTTTCTGATACATTATCTCGCTTTATACGTTGACTGTATTTTCTGATACATTATCCCGCTTTATATGCTGGCTGTACTTTCTGATACATTATCTCGCTTTACACTCTGGCTGTACGTTCTGATACATTACCTCGCTTTATACGTTGGCTGTACTTTCTGATACATTATCTCGCTTTATACGTTGACTGTATTTTCTGATACATTATCCCGCTTTATACGTTGGCTGTACTTTCTGATACATTATCTCGCTTTATACGTTGGCTGTACTTTCTGATACATTGTCTCGCTTTATACGTTGGCTGTACGTTCTGATACATTATCCCGCTTTATACGCTGGCTGTACTTTCTGATACATTATCCCGCGTTATACGCTGGCTGTATTTGTTGTTTGCCTGTTTGTGAGCAGATAACGTTAAAAGTACCGTGTAACATGGCGGAAAACCGACTTAAAATCAGAGCGTAACTGGAGTATACATTGTATATGTATAACCGAAAAACAAATACATGTAACTAAACACGGGCGCTGGAGAGGGGGGGGGGGATTCTTCATTTTCACAATCTGCAAACATTGGACACATATAGAAAGGAACACTGAAAAAGCTATACAATCATGGTTACGGTATAAACGTCTCCAAAAAAATAAACGAATAAAAAAACAGCAATTTTCGGTATGTATCATTTCGCCTTTGATATGAAATTAAAGTCATGTGTAAAACACAGAAGACAAGAAAGTCATGTGTAGAACACAGAAGACAAGGAAGTCATGTGTAGAACACAGAAGACAAGGAAGTCATGTGTAGAACATAGAAGACAAGGAAGTCATGTGTAGAACACAGAAGACACCCCCAATCTGTATCACTAAATCACGCACGCTCTTGACCGAGGCAAAGGAATAAAATCAAACAGACCCCAGGGACCAAATAAAAAAGAAGGGGGAAAAGCGGCAGTCATTTACATGTACTACATTTTCAACTCGCGCCCTAAATTAAGATAATAAATTCGATATATATACACAGATGAGGTTTTTCTCTCTGTTTTGATTTTTGAAATACAGTTTCGTCAAATTGGATTTAACATGATAGCTTTGCATGTGAAAATATTTCACATATGAATTGAAGTCGATTATCTGCAGACGTTTGCCAGACGTTAATCTCCTGCTTTAATCTCCTGTTTTAATCTCCAGCATTAATCCCGTTTTCATCTCCAGCTTATCTACTTGATATATTCTTCCATTGATTCCAGGCGACGACAGGGTATCATAGCTAATTATAAAGAAAACGAGCGTTGTGCGGTCGTGCCCTCGTGCAGAATATGTTGGCTAACTCTCGCGGAAATCTCGCCTATTTTGTAAACAAGTTTGTCACAACCTGATACCAGACTACTGATAACGGCGGGTTTGTCTTCGTTTACTTCCGTAAGGAGTGCACACAAATTTCATTTAATGCCGTAATCTCAAATTGACTTTAAAACTTAAATCAATTTCTAATTTAACGTCGTTAGCGAAAAAATAAGCCTACATTTATACGCAGATTCTATTTTCTCGAATTGTGCAGCGAACCATCTGAAATATGTTGTTAGTAAATAGACTGTTATTTCATCAAATCTATCTCCCGGAATGGTTGAAATGTGGGAGGGGGGATTAAGTAAACTCTTATTTGAGAATTTAAGATTTTTCTTACATAGAATGACAAAAGCAATTGTTTGGGACAATGTATGTATCTATATATTCATGCATGTATCAATATCCATGTAGGTACGTGTATCTATGTTCATGTAGGTAACCAAGATCCGGTCAATCAATCTTTGACCTTGTAGCGAATATGTATATCAATTTATGAAACAGCAAACAGCTTATTAAATCGCAGTGGTGATGTGGTAACATCACAAATGAGAAGCTCACTTCCGGTATGACGTCATTCTGTAGAACACTGTAATCTTTTTTTTCCCAGTATTCCTTATAGGTTACGACTAACATATATCACAATAATAACATCAATGAGGGAGGCATTAATAAGTTATACAATCAATTTGTAAACATGATATTGTAGGAACTGTTATAATAACAATTTGTAAACATGACATTGTACTGACTGTTATAATAACAATTTGTAAACATGACATTGTAGTCAATTTCTAAACATGACATTGTATAGTGACTGTTATAATTACAATTTGTAAACATGACAGTGTAGTGACTGTTATAATAACAATTTGTAAACATGACAGTGTAGTGACTGTTATAATAACAATTTGTAAACATGACATTGTATAGTGACTCTTATAATAACAATTTGTAAACATGACATTGTACTGACTGTTATAATAACAATTTGTAAACATGACATTGTATAGTGACTGTTATAATAACAATTTGTAAACATGACAGTGTAGTGACTCTTATAATAACAATTTGTAAACATGACATTGTATAGTGACTGTTATAATAACAATTTGTAAACATGACATTGTATAGTGACTGTTATAATAACAATTTGTAAACATGCCATTGTATAGTGACTGTTATAATAACAATTTGTAAACATGACATTGTATAGTGACTGTTATAATAACAATTTGTAAACATGCCATTGTATAGTGACTCTTATAATAACAATTTGTAAACATGACATTGTATAGTGACTGTTATAATAACAATTTGTAAACATGACATCATAGGGACTGTTATAATAACAATTTGTAAACATGACATTGTAGTCAATTTCTAAACATGACATTGTATAGTGACTGTTATAATTACAATTTGTAAACATGACAGTGTAGTGACTGTTATAATAACAATTTGTAAACATGACAGTGTAGTGACTGTTATAATAACAATTTGTAAACATGACATTGTATAGGGACTGTTATAATAACAATTTGTAAACATGACATTGTGTATAGGGACTGTTATAATAACAATTTGTAAACATGACATTGTAGTCAATTTGTAAACATGACGTTGTATAGTGACTGTTATAATAACAATTTGTAAACATGGCATTATTTAGTGACTGTTATAATAACAATTTGTAAACATGACATTGTATAGGGACTGTTTTAATAACAATTTGTAAACATGACATTGTACTGACTGTTATAATAACAATTTGTAAACATGACATTGTATAAAGACTGTTGTAATAATAATTTGTAAACATAACATTGTATAGGGACTGTTATAATAACAATTTGTAAACATGACATTGTAGTCAATTTGTAAACATGACGTTGTATAGTGACTGTTATAATAACAATTTGTAAACATGGCATTATTTAGTGACTGTTATAATAACAATTTGTAAACATGACATTGTATAGGGACTGTTTTAATAACAATTTGTAAACATGACATTGTACTGACTGTTATAATAACAATTTGTAAACATGACATTGTATAAAGACTGTTGTAATAATAATTTGTAAACATAACATTGTATAGGGACTGTTATAATAACAATTTGTAAACATGACATTGTGTATAGGGACTGTTATAATAACAATTTGTAAACATGACAGTGTAGTGACTGTTATAATAACAATTTGTAAACATGACATCATGGGGACTGTTATAATAACAATTTGTAAACATGACATTGTATAGGGACTGTTATAATAACAATTTGTAAACAGTACATTGTATAGGGACTGTTATAATAACAATTTGTAAACATGACATTGTATAGGGACTGTTTTAATAACAATTTGTAAACATGACATTGTACTGACTGTTATAATAACAATTTGTAAACATGACATTGTATAGGGACTGTTATAATAATAATTTGTAAACATGATATTGTAGTGACTGTTCGTTTGTCAAGCGCCGGGTAATGGTGATGTCATTGATCTTAAGGAGGTATGCTACATAGTCGCAATGGCTGACCTCGATTTAAAACATGAATGAAAATATAGATATCAGCAATATCAGTCTATTCCTTTCTACTCCAGTGGGTTTTTTATTTTCAAATTTTGTCAGATTACGTTTTTAATAAAACTGCATTTTTTGACTAAATAAAGTACACTCTAAAGTTTTCAATTTCAAAACATTGTTGTGCATATCCTCCACTTTCATTCATTTCAAATTTCTCTGGCGTAAAATTATTCCTTAAATGATAAAGACAAGAGGTCGTTTTAATTACAAAACAACTTACGACAAAGTCGCAAGTCTTAAATTGTATCACACAGTTATTAGTTTGAATGAAGGAATTAAAACGTTTCTGAAACTTAATTTTCAACATTATTTCTTCACCATTTTACATTGGAGTGAATTATCTTACAATAAGCGGGAGAATTCCAAAATGTAAAGTTGGTCGTAAGTCGTAAGTTCTTTTGTAAAATTCACCCCGGGACGCTGTGTATGCTAGTAGGTCAAACTTTGTGGCATTTTACGCAGAGTTGGTGAAATATCTGCATGACTGAAAAAAAATCGAATGGGACATACAAATTGTGTCTAACAACAAACAAAACCAAAACACACCTTCAGAAATATACTATTGATAGTGTTGTATGTAATTAAAAACATCCAAATCCACGAAATCAATTTACTAATTACTTCAGCATACATTTCATCGTTGGAAATTGGCGAACTAATCTAAACTCCGGGTGGTGACTAAACAAACATCTGGACCCAGTTGCACGAAGATGAATTTTAAAAGTTAACCGACAGTTAACTTCTAGTTGACTCTGTATAAATGTAAGAGTTAACCAGAAGTTAACTGTCTGTTAAAGTGAGCTAACCGCCGTGCAACAACTACATATGCCTGCCTATGGTAGTGTAATGAGGGTGATTGACTTGCTCCACAACATTCGACGTTTCAGTAATACTGAATTAATTTCAACTTTGTTCTTTTTCTACAGAAGCTGGTTACCATCCACGTAGTGAGGACGATTAACATTAATCACTCTGCGAGGAATCTGATCGACGAATCTTCTAACGTGGGTCTTTTGATCGGAAATACACTCACTAACAACTCATCAGGAACCAAACCTCACGTGGTCGTACCCACCCGTAATCACAGTACTCACTCGACACTTCCGTTTACAGACAATTCAAATATAACAAGTACAGGAACAACAGCTGACTGGGGTCAAACATCAGTGCACGAAGTTTCCACGAAATCACCTCTAGGTGAGGAAAATCAGACTCTCCATGTTCAACACAATAGCAAAGAGAACGCCAACAGTACGAACCCAACATCCGCGTCTTATTCAAGCAGCATAAAGACTCCGAGTGCGTCATCTGCGTCTTATTCAAGCAGCATAAAGACTCTGAGTGCGTCATCTACATCTTATTCAAGCAGCATAAAGACTCCGAGTGCGTCATCTGCATCTTATTCAAACAGCATAAAGACTCCGAGTGCGTCATCTACGGTTTATTCAAGCAGCATAAAGACACCGAGTTCTTCAGTTGCGTCTTATTCAAGCAGCATAAAGACTCCGAGTGCGTCAGCTGTGTCCTCTATGAAGAAAATAACTACTCTTGTAGATAAATCTACACTTGGAGGCCAACATACAACAAAAGCCACTGTAGCTAGGCCGGATTTAACAACGAATAAAAACATTTATGAACGTAGCACAGAAAACAAACGCGCTCCGAATTCATCGACATATTCTAACACTACAAATAGATTGAATCTTATAAAGTTACATTCTACAACAGGGACCACACATAGAGCTGACTCTACCAGCCATCTCAACAAACTTAACAAACCGACAGACGACGTGATTGTTACCTCGCGGAATATTGAAACAGACACATCCACAAAACATTCAGCTGAATCTCAAGTCACAGACGCGTCTTCCAGAACTCCCGAAACTACAATCAAAAGTCAAAAAGTCAACCAAATCAATGAATCAAAGGACACGACGAACTATATCGTGACCAAGAAAATCTCTTTTTCGACAAGTATTGAACGGGAACAGTCGTCACGAAACCAAACTGAAAGTAGAAAAACTACTAAAGCAATGACGCAAGCAGTGACGCAATCAATGACCGCGAATACCGTGACAAATACAAACAACACTTCGATGTCTTCATCAAGCAAGGCTGGAACTTCGCCAATCGTGGATTTAAAAACAACTAATCAAAATTCCATTCCCACAAGTCCAACGAGCACAGAAGACGTAGAAGCTCTCTCAAAAATCAGCCAATCAGATGCTGATAAATATTGGCCCGTTGCTATGGCAATAGCTATTGGTGTTCCCTCCATAATTGTGATTGGAGTGACGATTTCCGTCATTAACAGGAAAAGGTTAGCATTCTTTGCACGAGAGAAAGTTTTACTTAGAAATTCCCTAATGTTGCCATGAATGTATTCTTTGAAAGGACTATATATGATACGAGTTCTATTGCCTTGAAAATTGACATGCGTGTTTTCGTTTCAAAATGAAGTGTATTTTGAGCAAGAATTCCGATGCTCGATTTGATCAAAATGACGTAGAACTGAGACTTACTGACCTTTTTCAGCATTTCAATATTAGATGGTCAAATGACACATAATTTCTCATGGGAAACACTGACTGCAGGCTTGGTGAACTTTACATCTATATATCTATCTACCTAGTGCACATATGTGATAGAAAAAAATGTCCAAAGCTACGCTCTTTGTTTCCAGAACCAAATTCATCATTTACAAAAATAGTATTCTATCTAAATGGTGAAATGAAGAAATTACGTCATTTTTACTATGCTATTTACTCGAAATCACTGTAAATATTAGATACTAAATACAGTTGTATATAAGACCTGTAAATATCAGATACAGAATAATAAACTAGCTGTATTGGATATGATCTCTGTAAATATCAGATACAGAATAATAAACTAGCTGTATTGGATATGATCTCTGTAAATATCAGATACAGAATAATAAACTAGCTGTATTGGACCTGATCTCTTTATGAAATAAAAGATGTTGTCCCCCTTTCAAGCTTTAAAGTTTCTATTTTACGGAGGCCTAGGAACGCTTTTATCGTATATAGTCCTTTATATGAGATCAGATATAAAAAGAATACTCGCTTTTTTCCTTTGCTAAATAACTATCTCAGTAGACTGTTTGCCTTGCAAAAAAAGTGATACAAAGCGCAAAAAATGCATTGAATACAAATAGCAGCATACATGTATGTAATTAAATTAATTGACTTTTTCTCACATTTCGACCAAAAAAGAATAACAGTTTCTACATTTTAAAAATGTTAATCTATTTGCTAACCGTCAAAGATCTCAAGACCCGTACTGAAGATCCACATTGTAAGATTAAATTACAATTTTAATCTTATTGGCGACCACTATACGCAGTTAAAGCAATCCATGTATCGCTTTCAAAACATGTTGATTTACAGATAAGCATCAAGGCATGGATACGTCATCAATATATCTCAAGTTCTGTTTATTTCAAAATTTGTCATTAAGCAGGAGTTTGATCAATTCCAACGGGTTCCGGTATTTTGATAAAACTTAACCAGTCCCGGTGGTTTCATAAATCTTAACCGGTTCTGGTGGTTTGATAAATTTTAACCGGTTCCGGTGGTTTGGTAAACTCTAACCGGTCGTGATGGACTAGTCAGAAAAGTGTTCACTTCGCAACTTGTAAGTTCCGCATTCGATTCTGATTTTGACACCGTGTTAATCTTGAGACGCATCTGTTCCTTCCTCAAGTGCCCGCGGCATTAAAAGTGAAAGTCACGGGTATTAAAAGTGAAAGTCACGTGCCTTTCGGACACGACCTTAGAAGCGGAAGTCCCGTGTCTGGGTAGGCGTCGGCACGATAAAGAACATCCCGTTTTTTAACCCAGAACACTTCGTAAATAATAAATTGTTCAAAATACGTGGCACTTCATTGAAACTGGTGAGTGTGTGTACGAGTGAAATATTCCTCAATGAGAGCAGAACAATCAGTCAAACAAAATGATAGATACAGACTAGTACAGGGGCGGATCCAGGAATTGCAGTTACGGGGGCGCCACTTTATGAGGCAGTGGATTCACTCTAAATCCGCCACTGTAATATGCTCTACATAGGAATCAAATCTTACATTACCTCCAGTCTTTTGACAATTCTTTGAAATATAGACATTAAAATTCGTATTTTGATATTTCAAACTGAAGAGTTTTCAGGTGGCGGAAATTTGGAATTACTTTTGCTACAAACAAACAACAAAAACAAGAAATAAGAATTCGTTTCAAAATGAGTGGTTTGTAATCAGCTGAATGTCCTAAAAATCCTAACATTTGTTGACATTTAATCATCTAAGTTTATAACACCACGATATCGCAATGCATTCCGGGCCACAGAAAGGAAAACAACCTATTATTATAGTGGCACAATGAATAAATAAATAATAATGATGATAATAATATTGATAATAATGATAATATCAATAATCATAATAACAATAAAAACTTTTGAAAATGCATTGCCATTTCAAAGATCAAAGCCATTAAATCATGTTGATTAAGGCGTCAATGCGTGCGATCTCCTGAAGCACCTCCCGATCTCTCTTACTGTCGTCCCTGGTCTACATTTATCCGTCAAAGGTAGAAATTCGCAGTTTCTATTTTTTGTGTCTACCCCTGGTCTATCAATGTTAAGTAATTACCAAAACTAGGAACATGTTCCCAAGTGTTTGAAGACTTCTTATTTCTTTATTTTGTAATCTTCAATTCAGCTAGTAAAAAAAATCAAAGAGTTATCCCGAACTTGGGCTCTCTAGTGTCCTCATTACGAAATAGAATACACATTTAATGGCTTCACTTTAGAAGAAGTCTCGTTTTACAGTCATTTATATAATTAACATTGCAATCATACCCCGAAGTACACTTTAAATTCATCAACATATTGATCACCGATTCAGAAGTGCTTGTGTTCAATAATCACTCAGAATTTCTGGCACAAGGGCAGCCACAAATTCAAATCAATCTGGTTGTGCTTCTGCACCCCTTGCCAAATCCTAAATGAAAATAAATCTATTACATAATTAAGCACAGAAGAATCAAATTTCAACAAACATGTTAAGGAAACCGGTGTATCATGCAATGTTTATTGTGAAATTCAACACCAGTGCACTTCTGTAATGTCATAAATCTCGGGGTAAAAGTACAACGGGTGTCCTTCTGTGACGTTGCACAATGGCGTGAGATCGCACGTACTTAATCCCGCGTGGAATTTGTTCAATAAAAATTCATGTTCGAAATTTAGATAACCTGTTAGAATGAAATTCATCACCATTCTGCAGAATGAAAAACCACGTGTTCGTAGTGATGTTCAAACAGCGATCTCAAGACCAGTGTGGAATTTCAGCCGCCATTAGTTTCCGCAGGTGGTGGTATTCAGCTGCATCATCCTATTTATTCACATCAGAGTAACTTTTCAGAAAAGTTGACATTCAGATTTAGACTAATTGGTAAAGTTCACATCCATTTAAAGATAATTATAGTAATGTTGGCCTTCATATATACATGTAAGATAATTAGTAACGTCGGCCTTCATTGTAAGATAATTATAGTAATGTTGGACTTCATATATACATGTAAGATAATTAGTAACGTCGGCGTTCATTGTAAGATAATTATAGTAATGTTGGACTTCATATAGACATGTAAGATAATTAGTAACGTTGGCCTTCGTTGTAAGATAATTATAGTAAAGTTGGCCTTTATATATAAGATAATTATGGTAAAATTGACAATCAATCATATATTATAAGATGATTACAGTAAAGTTGACAATCATATGTAAGATAATTATAGTAAAGTTGGCCTTCATTTATAAAATAATTAGTTAAGTTGGCCTGCATTGTAAGATAATTAGTAAAGATGGCCTCCATATGCAAGATAATTAGTAAAGTTGGCCTTTATATGAGAGAAGATTAAGAAGGTTAAAATGATTAGTAAAGTTGGCATAAAGGCGAAGATAACGAACGGTGATGAATTTCATAACTCTCATAAGCAATACAAAACAGATAGTTGGGCAAACACAGACCCCTAGATATACCAGAGATGGGATCAGGTGTCTAGGACGAACAGGCATCCCCTGTCAACCGGTCACACCCACCGTGAACCCTATATCTTGATCAAATAGACGGAGTTAGTCAAAATCAGTGTACCAAGAACAGCCTAACAATCGGAATGAAACACGTCAGACAGCATTTGACCCAATGATAGGTTATATTGGCAAACTAGATCGTTATTACGACCATAGATTTGCGAAATACTGACTTTAAATGAGATTGTTGAAGCCCTTGCACCATCAGCTTGTTTGTCAGTAGCCTGCCTCGATTTAAAAACTGATCATACACAGAACAAGCTCTTGATCATCGAATATGTTGAGAGACGTAAACACCATATGCAGGCGATAATGGAATATTGCTACAAAAATATGGGAAGTTGACAATAAAGAAGTTGAAATCATCCCGTTTGTCATAAAGCTGAGTTGTAAGTTTGCCGTCAATATCTATTTTCAATAAAATATCTAAGTATGGAGCGAGTTCACAGGGCTATATCGAATCGATATATAAATGAAAATTATTATTAATAGATAATACGTCGTCGATATACATGTATCTAAATGTCGAATCGAAGGCCACAGCAAGAGATTTCAAACGTAAGATAATTGAGAAAATTAACAATCAGAAGTAAAGATGACATCAAAATGTGATAATCAATAATGTTGATTCTTATTTTTTTAAGATGATTGATAAAACAGAATTTTCAGATGCATAGCTCATATCCTTGGACGAATTTGGCTCCAGTTTTTGGCACTCTGGATTTCCTTTTAGCTCTTACAAGTTTATTGTTATTTCGAATTTCCGAAATTTCGGCTTGAGCATCACTGAAGAGACATTATTTGTCGAAATGCGCATCTGGTGCATCAAAAGTGGCACCGTATAAGTTTTACATGAGGATAATTAACGTTGATTTCCAATGTTAATTAATTAGTAAAGTTGACTTTGTACGATTGGATCTGTGCTGCCGAAAGGATCTAAAATACGGAAATAATTAAATCAAGCACGTATGACGCAATATAAAAGATGTCAGGGGAAATGTACGGTTTGACAAGCGGTTACTCCCAACGGTCTCCTAAGCCTAGTCATCACTTCCAATAGGTCTATATAATCTGGAACCTAGTCATAACTATCAAAGCGTCTCTATTCTCCGCAAAACTGATGCTTTGTACATAGGAAATAATTGTCAGAAGTTCTAGATATATTTTTTTAAATGGGTATTGTACAAAATTACAGGTTTCAATGTACAAAGTTTAACATGATAAAAGCGTTTGAGATGGAAACTTTATTAAAATTTCTTCATAGCCTATTTTGAGAAATTCAATGCGGAACAAAATGAAAAGTTTCAATGTACTTTTAGGTAAATTTAACATAACAAAACCTCTTAATGTATAATTGTTCCAATAAAACATGTCGATAAAAGTACATATTAGATGAATTAACAATTCACCCACAACATATCACGAGAATGGCGTGTGTATGTCGTTAGATACCCCACAGAATTACCATACTCTTTTGACATTCCTCGTAAGATTACCACGCCTTCAAAGTGTATCCAGTCACAGATCGACGGTGTTTATTTATCCGAATCTACCATATATTTTTTATTTCGTCATCAAAATATACTAAAAGGGGGTAACTACAATTTTCAAGTTACTGATATATTTGAATCACGTGGAAAGAGATTGATAATGAGTTTTTTATGAATACCAGTTCACAAGTTTTACAAGACCACGAGTCATGTGGCGTAGGAATACATAGAAAAAGGATTTGGCTGGTTGATTGTTTGTTTTACGTCCTGTCGAGAATTGTTCACTCATATTGAGACGTCACCAGATGTAGGTGAAATACCACAAATTTATACCTATGCTTAGCACTCAGGGCCGTAGCAGTGAGGGTAAATATGCCAGTGCCTGTGGCGTCAATAGACCTCTGCCTTTAGGTCATACCGGTATCCGAAAGACCCATGAGTCTGACTTCTAAATGCCGAGCGTTTGGCGAAGGAGCAATCATTACCTCTACTAACGACCTCCCGGTTACGAAACGAACGCTCTACCACTCAGCTACCCCGGTATCAAAATTGAAATAGATATGTATATAGACATTTATCATACAGTTGAAATATATCACCCTGCTTATGCAGGACTGTTTACCATTGACAGTGATGTCTAAACTCCGGTGTCGTCACATCCTCTTCCTGTTTGCTATCGAATGCCTCAAGAGTGATGCGCAAACTGCATTTATAAGTCATTTTTCACACTGCATCGATTGTTTGTACGCCTTATTTAAGGAGCGAACGAGACTCGCTGCTACCGGGACCAACCACTGCACAGGCAAACAAGTCTTCTTTTTTTTTTACCAAGTATTATGTGACAAGAGTTGACATTGATGTATTATGTGACAAGAGTTGACATTGATGTATTATGTGACAAGAGTTGACATTGATGTATTATGTGACAAGAGTTGACATTGATGTATTATGTGACAAGAGTTGACGTTGATCATGATTTATACATCTAATCCGTTCGTTACAGAAATTTAGAGAAAGCTCACAGCACTCTTTTGAATGGCTACATCACACCTCCTACTGAATACGACGTATAGGAAGCGGTCAGTGGTCATCAATAGCAATACAGCAGTATGACGTCACAGCGGACACCAGTTCTCCGGACAGTTATCATAATTTCACTTGTTGAAAAATATCTTTCTATTTTTTTTTCAGATTTTTTAATCAATATTACTTGTGAGACCTTTCCCGTTCTATAAAAATGCACGTAAGAAGAGAAATCAAATCAGAACAAAATAAATGTATAGCGTTGTTTTTACATGCATGTAGTAAAAATAATAAGGAAATCTTACAAATATACTTTCAGTCTATGTCTTTCTACAAAATGTTCTTCACTTTCTACTGTTCTCAGAATCAGGTGCACTTTTGCATCGAAATTGACCCGAGTTCAAACTTTGAATATCCCGAGTTTTTACAAATAACAAAACACATACACTCATTTGCAAGGTGTGTTTCCCATTGTTGCTGTATATATTACTTCCTGACAGTGCGCATGTCACAATGTCCCCACAATCCGGGTTGTGTTCTATCACTCTAACAGTGCGCATGTCACAATGTCCCCACAATCCGGTTTGTGGTCTATCACTCTGATAATGCGCATGTCACAATGTCCCCACAATCCGGTTTGTGGTCTATCCCTCTGACAATACGCATGTCACAATGTCCCCACAATCCGGGTTGCGTTCTAACACTGTGACCTTTGTTACTGCTCCACCGTTATCTGAAACTAACAGATATCAATCGATTGATTGATTGATATAATATTGTTTAATGTCCTGGGCGAGGATATTTCACTCATTTGGAGACGTCACCACTGCCGGTGAAGGGTTGCAAAATTTCAGCCTATGCTCGGCATTTATAGCATTTGAGCAAGGAGGGATCTTTATCGTGCCACGCCTGTTGTGACACGGGACCTCGGTTTTTGCGGATCCATCCGAAGGACCGCCTAATAAATCCTACAAAAGGTGAAGATAACGAACAGTGATCAATCTCATAACTCCTATAAAACGTGAAGATAACGAACAGTGATCAATCTCATAACTCCTATAAAAGGTGAAGATAACGAACAGTGGTCAATCTCATAAATCCTATAAAACGTGAAGATAGCGAACAGTGATCAATCTCATAACTCCTATAAAAGGTGAAGATAACGAACAGTGGTCAATCTCATAAATCCTATAAAGGTGAAGATAACGAACAGTGATCAATCTCATAACTCCTATAAAAGGTGAAGATAACGAACAGTGGTCAATCTCATAAATCCTATAAAGGTGAAGATAACGAACAGTGATCAATCTCATAAATCCTATAAAGGTGAAGATAACGAACAGTGGTCAATCTCATAAATCCTATAAAGGTGAAGATAACGAACAGTGATCAATCTCATAAATCCTATAAAGGTGAAGATAACGAACAGTGATCAATCTCATAAATCCTATAAAGGTGAAGATAACGAACAGTGATCAATCTCATAAATCCTATAAAGGTGAAGATAACGAACAGTGGTCAATCTCATAAATCCTATAAAGGTGAAGATAACGAACAGTGATCAATCTCATAAATCCTATAAAGGTGAAGATAACGAACAGTGATCAATCTCATAAATCCTATAAAGGTGAAGATAACGAACAGTGGTCAATCTCATAAATCCTATAAAGGTGAAGATAACGAACAGTGATCAATCTCATAAATCCTATAAAGGTGAAGATAACGAACAGTGATCAATCTCATAACTCCTATAAAGGTGAAGATAACGAACAGTGGTCAATCTCATAAATCCTATAAAGGTGAAGATAACGAACAGTGGTCAATCTCATCACTCCTATAAAGGTGAAGATAACGAACAGTGATCAATCTCATAACTCCTATAAAAGGTGAAGATAACGAACAGTGATCAATCTCATAAATCCTATAAAAGGTGAAGATAACGAACAGTGGTCAATCTCATAACTCCTATAAAAGGTGAAGATAACGAACAGTGATCAATCTCATAACTCCTATAAAAGGTGAAGATAACGAACAGTGGTCAATCTCATAACTCCTATAAAAGGTGAAGATAACGAACAGTGGTCAATCTCATAACTCCTATAAAAGGTGAAGATAACGAACAGTGGTCAATCTCATAATTCCTATAAAAGGTGAAGATAGCGAACAGTGATCAATCTCATAACTCCTATAAAAGGTGAAGATAACGAACAGTGGTCAATCTCATAAATCCTATAAAGGTGGAGATAACGAACAACGATCAATCTCATAGATACAGAATGAAGAGAAAGGCAAACACTGTATATATCAGGTGTCTAGGATGAATATGTATCCCCTGTTGACCGGCCACCCCCACCGTAAATCCTATATCGTGATCAGGTAAACTGAGTATTCCATAGTCAAAATCAGTGTGTAAAGAACGACCGATCAATTGATGCAAAACACGTCAGGCAGCATTGGACCCATTGAAAATTAGATCATTACAAAGACCATAGAATTTCCGAAATGCTTACTTTAAACAGGACTATTGAAACCCCTGTAACATCAACATATTTGTCAGTAGCCTGCCTTGATGCTTTTGTGTATCGAATCAGTCAAGATACATAAACACCATATGCAGGGAATAATGGAATATTTCTACACAAATTTGGGAAGTTGACGGTGGAAAAGCTGAAATAATTTCGTATGTTATATAGTTGTGATAGTGTATTATTGACATCTGTGTTCAATAGAAATCCTACCATGAGCATATATGGAAGTATCGAATATCGAATCGATATATGAATGAAAATGAGTATTGATAGATAAAACGTAGTCGTTATATGTAAATGTCAAGTAAAAGCCCACAACACGAAAAGTGAAGATAACGAACAGTGATCAATCTCATAAATCCTATAAAGGTGAAGATAACGAACAGTGGTCAATCTCATAAATCCTATAAAGGTGAAGATAACGAACAGTGATCAATCTCATAACTCCTATAAAAGGTGAAGATAACGAACAGTGATCAATTTCACAACTCCTATAAAGGTGAAGATAACGAACAGTGATCAATCTCATAACTCCTATAAGGAATACAATATTGAGAGTTGGGCAAACTCGGAAGTATTTCTTCTCGTGTAGCAGCATTCGAATAAATTATGCCGAATAAGAATACAAAACCTGGACAACTAATTATGGAGCACGATTTGTGCCCATAGGCATTCCAACAGAATAGTGGAAGACCTGATCACCAAAGACTACGTATATATTGTCAATGAGGAATTTCAGCATTTTATTTAAATATCAACTTAAGAGTACTTGTGCATAGATTCAAAGTGATGTTAAACAAAGCAAGGTTTTGAATGATTGAGCACAATGCTTCATTTTATTGAAGAAACAGCTGTCTATGATATCGAAAAGTATGGTCTTTGATTATCACAAGGGATGGTCATGAAAGGTGTTGAAAAATCGGACGCTTTGATGCTGCTACGTTGGGGAAAAGAGTTGTGATTTCAAATTTACTGAACCTTCTTTAGATTTTTTCAGAATCCACTGTTGATTAACACTATGTCTTGCATATGTTGTAGCACATCATGTCTGAAGTTTCTGCATCACAACAGTTAGTCTTTTTTGTGAGGAGTAAAAATAAGGGCTTGTATCCTGCAATGTGTCTTTGTAAGAGCTCGAGTAGATTTGAAATCTATTATAGGTACGGTAATTCATATTCATTCTTCCATTGACTGAAATATGGAACATGACAGTAAATCGTCTACAAATTGGCCCATATTTTTCTTTATATAGATAATTCTTAAGAACTATATAGTCTATCAGGTGACTTAATAAATTCTGGTTTCAATGATATATAGCATTCGGTCAGATCCTCTACCACTTGCTCAAACACTTCAGCACAGAACATTTCGTGTAAATTGGTCTCAGTTGTTCGTTCTCATGGATACTTGCATTCTCCATAGTAAATTGCCGTAGGGGTGGTTGTGCGTTAAAGCACTATCGTATCCTGCATAGGAATGGTTGTATCCAAATGACGTGTGACCATGGTGTAATCTGTCAGCAAAAGGTAACCGAAACGTAATGTCTTGGAACCAGGATTATGTTGGTACAGTTGTATGATAATACAGTCATCAAATGTGTTTTCGGGCAATAGACATTTCGTCAGCCCCTTGGTAAGAACTGTTGACCGCAGACTAAAGCCCTCCACCAACAGCTTTCACCCTGGGGCTGACAAAAGGACTATTTCTCTCATATCTATTTGATATTACATGGTTTAAGCGTCACAGTGATGCCCAAACGTTCTATAGACCGAGACGTTAAAGCTGTCTACTAAACGACAGATTCACTTTCAGTATGACAAAGTTAAGTAACGTCATTGAGGACGATTAGCTAGGAGTTTTAGAAATTGAGACTCACTGGGTACAAAAACATTTTATTAAAGGAGCTATGTACAAAGTGTAGGTTGTTGCAGATTTTACAAATCAAAGTAGAAAGCGTCTGCAGGAATCAGATCATGTATGCATGCTGTGATATTGCTAGAAAATTACATTAAAAGAAATACTAGTTATTTCAACTTATTTACATGTTTTTCTTATTACTGATTTAAAGAATTATAAAGTAAGTTACGAAATATGGCTTCGTCAATACGTACGGGTAACTGCTGCCCCGTGGTAGAGAAGACAGGGTTTTCTGTAACTATGCACACAATGTAATTCGGAACACTCTAAACTGTCTTTATCGTTAACACTCGGAACACTGTAAAACTGTCTTTATCGTTAACACTGATAAGTTCTTCATTTTCAGCGACAGTCACTTAAGAGTGTGAAGCCAAGGAAGGTCGTCAGTACTTCATAATCAAATTTACACTTGGTCGGAATAATGTCGCTCTTAATCTCTCTATAGTTTATCTTCATTATCTCAATTCTTTGGTTCAATTAAAACATGTTTCAAGTTATGTTGCAGTGTTGACGTAAATTCACCCCTGTTGCCGCGATAGATGAGATTAGGTAGTCACTGCATTATCATTTTGATGAGCAGATTCCACCATGTCGCGCTCGATACAATGGTATTATCAAATATGCACACTGAGACGGGACGTTTGAAGGTGACGCTCCTGAGAAACGTTCTAGTGGTGCATGCTGAGCTGGAATACACCAAAGTTGTGGGGTAGGGTTGGTGTCAGATCGTTTGACATCTCTTTTTCTAGCGTGAAAGATACCCAGGACATGACGATGAATTAAACCTAGCTTAACTATTGATGAAGTCACGTGATTCTGTGAAGAGACAGATCTGTTAGAAGAGTGTGGCTGAGACGTGGTAAACCTTCATGTAAGTAATGTATGTATGTACTATCAGGGACAATTATGTACAGCTAGGGTCAATTATCTAAATATAGCTGAGGTCAATTATATACAGTTGACGTCAATCGATAGGTTACGATGAATTATGTACAGTTATGATAAATATAGTAAGGGTAAATGATATGCCGTTAGGGTTAATGATATACAGTTAAGGTAGATGATATGCAGTTAGGGTTAATTATATACAATTAGGGCCAATCGTTTACGGTTAGGATAAATTATGTGCAGTTAGGGTCTATCGTGTGCCGTTAGTTTTAATCATGTACAAATAGGGTCAGTTATGTACAGTTAGGGTCAATTATGTTCTATGAGGGTCAATTATGTACAATTGGGTCAATTACATGTATACACAATTGTTACTTAGCTTGTGTTTCAATCGGATTTTGGTGATGAAGCGGTGTATTTAAAACTGCGTGATTTCGTTTATGAAGTGAAAGGAGTAATGGGGTTTTGTTCCCCTCCCGCGTGTACATAAATCATTCCGCGCCAGGCTGTGTAGTTCTCTAAAGGGAAATAACTCGGGCATCTCGAAACTTTCGTATCGTCTTTACAAAATACATCTTTTGCTTTGGAGAAAATTGCTGAACATTTTTTTTTTAAATAGCATGCAAACATTTATAGCATGAAAGTTTTGACCAGTGCATATGTGAGAATTCAAAGATTCAAAGCCAAAGTGCCCTTAACAGCCTTCTCAAGTTCATAAAGTGATCTTGACGGTCATGCAAACTTTGAAATCAGAAGATATTACTTAGTTCATTTAAACAAAGGTGCATACGAACTTTCATGAAACAATAGCGTGTCACAATCTGGTACATTGTATGGAGTTTTAATCTTTAAGTGGAATTTAAAGAAACAATTCATCTGATCTAAATTGTCGATTTATTGTTAAAATATAATTGATTTGATTCTAATAACAGAATTGAGATATTTCGCTTGTCATACTGCCGGGAAAGGGTGTGTAACTTGAAATGTGTTAACTTCTCGTCTTCGAACATACATAACATCAGTAAAACACATTTATAGCGAAGAATAGTTCGTCATAGTACATAACCAAACTTCGTTACATCCAATAATTCGTTATTTTCTTCTCATGGGGGAATGTTATAACTTTAACTCGCGATTAGCGACAATTCGTCTTATGTGTGTATTTCTGTCCGTTAGTCCGTTTTGTTCCACTTGGTTTTCAGCATTTTTTTTTATCATACTTTGAGTTACATACACATGTACCTGGTATAGGAAACTAAAATCTACTATGCGAATTGATTAATAAATGAATGAGACGTCACTAGCTGTAAGTGAAGTACCACAAATTTAGACCTATGCTCGGGGCTCAGGGTCGTAGTTCACTGGGGTTCTTTAACGTGGTAACGCCTGTCGCGACCGGAAACCTCCGTTCTATTGATCAGAGAAACCCACGACACAGAACCTCCGTTTTCTTGATTAGAGAGACCCTTAGCACGGGACCTCAGTTTTATTGATCAGAGAGACATGGGACCTCTCTTTTATTGATCAGAGAGACACGGAACCTTCGTTTTATTAATCAGAGAGACACGCGACCTCCATTTTATTGATCAGAGAGACACAGGACCTCCGTTTTATTGATCAGAGAGACACAGGACACGAGACCTCCAATTTATTGATCAGAGAGACACGGGACCTTCATTTTATTGATCAGAGAGACACAGGGCCTCCGTTTTATTGATCAGAAAGACACGGGGACTCCGTTTTATTGATCAGAGAGACATGGGACTTCCGTTTTATTGACCAGAGACACCCGCGGCACGAGATGTCCATTTTATTGATCAGAGAGACGCGGGACACGGGACCTTCGTTCTATTGATCAGAGAGATCCGCGACACGGGACCTCCGTTCTATTGATCAGAGAAACCCGCAACACGCACAGTTACATTTAGTATTTGGCGAAGTAGCAGTCACTACCAGTTTGTAACTTGTATGTCTAAGGTTAAACATTATGAAAACATGAGCAGAACTCTAAGCCACGACCCTCCGGTCACGAAACGCATGCAAATTGGTTTTACGATGTTCGCTAAAGAATACTCTCGGAGACTACCTTTACATGTACCGTTAGGTAGAAGTGATTTATTAAATGCTTTAATCTATGTTACGATATTAAAAGATGTTACACACAAAAAATAATAGGATAATGACTGTCTGATTCTAGTAAGTTATTTAAGTAATTTGTACACATGCTGATTTCAAAATGTATCCCTGATTTTTATTTTCCGTGTAGATCACTCTAACGTGTTTTTATAAAGGAGATAGCTGTAAAAATCTAAACAGGTAACTCAAGAGTCTTAGCATTTGTCAATATTGAATGGGTGTATTCACTACTTAAGAAGTTTAACAATGTCATCTGATTTGTAATGGGATTTTCAACACCTGTTGTACAAAAAGCCCTGCTTGTACCTGGAACAGCTGATGTCGGGAATGTGCGAGGCACGGTTTACCTGATAGGCGATAATGATAGGGTGTTGTTAATTTTCTTTCATTACCTCATCATCTCCTTCACAGTCCTTATCTTTAATTATTCCGTGATCTACCGGCATCGTTAAAGAGAGCAAGCTATCACATATCGCTGTATTCCGAGCTCGAAGTAAAATTGCACTGTTACAGGGTTCATTTGTATTTAAATGGCGTCGTCTTTAGCGTTAATTCGCTAATTGTACCGTACATCTAACGTTTAAGATAAAAAGGGGTATAAATGGAGACAAAAAGGACTTAGAACCGTCCAGAGTCCATATTAGAAAAGTCTCCAACATTACCAATGCAATTATGAACTAGTATGTCGATTCCATGTGCTCTGGAGAAACCGGAAACTTTTCAGTGTATCAATATGTCACGTGTAATGATTGTAGCTTTCAAACAAAAATCAGAAGTGTCTTACGTCTTGTGAAGAGTTTTAAGGCCGTACGGATAGGCCTGAATGGGATTTAAAATCGGCAGTAGCAAAGACGTTTCCAAATGTCGAGTAGTACTTGACACAACTTTTACGACAATGTATTCCAATATTAGATATTGCATGTATTTGACTGTTCTTTAACCAACATTGTTTTTTGGTTACATTGCAAGGATAAAATATTGGTCTCTGATCCTACGAATGTTCATTATCCAATACGATTTAAACTAGTTTTAAAATTGCGACGACATATCGAGTATATGAAGAAGAAAAATCCGATCGTGTATGTTTACGATTAGGATTATATACAAATGTACATTTTACGTTAAATAAAATCAAGAAAACGAATTAATGACTGATTTTTAATCGATGTCAACTTGCTTTTGTCGGGAAAATACATGTAGATCATATTGACGAGGGAAAAAAATATGAAATCCTTCATTGGATACGTTGATCTACACGATTCCGGATTACTCAAATCAACATAATATGTATTTACATGATTACAAACATAAAAATGTTAAATCGTGTTTTTATTTACTATGTCAGGGGAGATCACTAATTTATCAGGTTGGAGTATTTTAGAGAATTCTTGTCGTTTTAAAAGTCAGTGCGTGGTGATATCCCCTGTGTCATTATGTATTTATTGTCATTTAATGAATGATCAATTTTGTCCAAAAACTTGTATTTGTCTATTTCATTCCTCGCGGATTACAAAGCGCAAACTGACCCAAACCAGGTTATATAATATATTGTATAACATGGCCCAAAATTAGATTTATTCCTAAAAACAAAACAAAACATAACAGTAAAAAATTATTTCAAACATATTCATTATATATAACTATACAGTATACATTTTAATTCAAACATATTTTATTATGTATGACGTAACAGTATACATTTAATTTAAACATATTTTATTATGTATGACGTAACAGTATACATTTAATTTAAACATATTTTATTATGTATGACGTAACAGTATACATTTAACTTAAACATATTTTATTCCATATAACATTACAGTAGACATAAAATTTAAACATACTTTATTATGCATGACGTAACAGTATACATTTAATTTAAACATATTTTATTATGTATGACGTAACAGTATACATTTAATTTAAACATATTTTATTATTATGACGTAACAGTATACATTTAATTTAAACATATTTTATTATGTATGACGTAACAGTATACATTTAATTTAAACATATTTTATTATGTATGACGTAACAGTATACATTTAATTTAAACATATTTTATTATTATGACGTAACAGTATACATTTAATTTAAACATATTTTATTATGTATGACGTAACAGTATACATTTAATTTAAACATATTTTATTATGTATGACGTAACAGTATACATTTAATTTAAACATATTTTATTCCATATAACATTACAGTAGACATAAAATTTAAACATACTTTATTATGCATGACGTAACAGTATACATTTAATTTAAACATATTTTATTATGTATGACGTAACAGTAGATATTTAATTCAAACATATTTTATTATGTATGACGTAACAGTATACATTTAATTTAAACATATTTTATTATGTATGACGTAACAGTAGACATTTAATTTAAACATGTTTTATTATGTATGACATAACAGTAGACATTTAATTTAACAATAGCCATTTTTAAACATATTTTATTATGTATGACGTAACAGGATACATTTGAAGTTTATCCGCAGAGCAGAGTTGTTGTTTTGTTGTTTTTTTTTTTGTTTTTGTTTTTTTGTGTTTTTTTTTTTCTGGTAAGTTGAACAATGTACTATAGTAATTGACTGAGGTGTCAAATTCAAATAAACCTTGCGCATATTACATGCGCATTTTACATCCGGGTTCTTCTCTCAAGGGATGTCAGCTACACACTACTATCTGTCTTTAGTTTTACCGTATAAGCAGAATCAATTGTGTGAGTATTTAATTTTGGCATCATTAGCGACAGTTGAGATTACTAAAACTGAATATCGCTGATACTATTCCATACCGGAGGTAGTGGATATCTTTTGGAGTTACAATGTATTGAGTCGCTAAAATTAGCTCTCGTTAATTACATATACCCATCATTATTGAAAAATCGCTAAATTTGTGTCGCTAAAAATACATGTACCACTGAAAAAGGTAGATCCTGGGACCCGTTTTACAAAACAACTTACGATCAAGTCGCAAGACGTAAATTGTATTACAGTTACATGCATTAGTTTAAATGAATGAATTTAAAGAATTCAGAGACTCAATTTTCAACATTTTTGTTTTTCACTATTTTACATTAGAGTGAATGATCTTATAATAAACGAGAAAATGTCAGTATGTAAAGTTGGTCGTAAGTCGTGAGTTCTTTTGTAACACGCACAGCTGGTTCCAGAGCTTGGACAAAACACAGGCACTTAAAGTATGGGTACTAATATGATTACGGTGTGACCGTTGGGGCGAGCGCAGCATATCTGAATACATTTTCAAAAAATTTATAATGAAAACAAGGAAAACTGATCTGGTTCACTGTCAATACGTAGGATTACTGTAATGCTCTTCTCGCCAATGGAGGAACCAGTTCAGCGGGAAATGCAACGAGCGTGTTGTGACGTAGCCTGGTAGTTGTGACGTGACTGTTTACATTTCTTTCGACAATATTTTAAAAAGAAAGGGGGAAGAATATGATTGTCATCCTTTCCTTTCAAATAAGAAAGGTTTGTAATACTTCAAAGATTTCTTTTATTGTTATTTTACGAATCGAACTATCCGCCATTTTGTACGAGGGACTTCTGGGATTGACGTCAAAAAAAAATTCTTGTTAGAGGTTGAGATTTAGCTCGGATTATTTCCCGCGCTCTAGTCATTAGAGCTCGCAGTATGAGCCAGCGCGCCGGCTCGCTGCGCTCGCTATTACCCCCCCCCCCCTGCTTCTGATTTTTTGGGGGCGATAAATTTCTCCGGGATCCGTAGTTTGTTTACAAATTTCTGTTTCTTACCTTGTGTATTTCAACATACCGGTAGGAGGTCAATTTCTAAAGTTTACAAACAGCTTGAAACGATTACATTAATCGAAATTGGGATGAGATAGACAGGGAATCCACACATTTTGAAAAAAAATTAACGTCGCAAAGAAAATCAGGGGGATAGGGGTAGTAGTGCGCATACGTCAGGGTCAGGTGCTTGTGGAATAAAATACCCTCTTTGTGTGGGGCCCAAGAAGTCGCCTTCAAAGAACGTCAAAGTGAAAGGTCTCTCGGGGGTAATTTTCTATCTATATCGGGGGTAATCCCTTAATGATGAACATTATAAATCATTATTTTACATTATCTTGTCAACACTTTTTAAATCTACAGTGAATGTAGAGCAAAGCCTTTGGAAAAAACAAAATAATTGTATTGTTGAAAATATTTATTCATAGTTGCATCAAAAGAGATTTTGTATTTGTGCGAATGATAGCAGTATTGCAGTTTAATTATTTTTTTGAAATAATTCTTCGGCGAGAACCGGGCGCGTGTTACCCCATTGTCCGTCCTGACAGTGTCTTTGAGACTGGTCTTGTTGTGTGGCACCGTTACAGCGCCGTTTTCTTTTCTTTGGTTGTTTTGTATTCTGATATATGATCTCAGACATGCAACACGTGTTCGTAATCTTGACGGGATTCGTCACGAGCGGACGGCTTACGTGACTAGGACAGGGAGTCGTGCAATGCTATCTGAGTATATTCAGGTAACAATGGACGCTAATAATATCGTTTTCCAAATGCAATTTAATGAACAAATGACACGCCTCGTCAAAATGCCTTTTAATCAATACTAGAAAATGGCTATTTGAGATGACATAGGATCAAATTATGCAAGTCTTCAAACTCTGCATATCTAGACTAAAGTTTTAAACAACCACCAAACAAAAGTCCCTCCTAAAACAAACAGCAGCATCCATTTTCAGCCCCGCCATTATAATTATCTGCTGACCTTGGTAATGACGAATTCTCTAATTGTTACAAATTGTAGGGCGTGGACGTATCCTATACACAGTTCTGATATAAATTCTGATATAAAAAATGTTTAAAGGGAATGTTAAGTACTTATCAACTGGGTATGATATCTGTGTCCGTCCAATTATTGTGTCATCTATTGCTGTATAGATCACTAGTACAGTCATCGCGAGGTACTGTATATCTATTACCGTATAGATCACTAGTACAGTCATCCCGAGGTACTGTATATCTATTACCGTATAGATCACTAGTACAGTCATCGCGAGGTAGGGTATATCTATTACCGTATATATCACTAGTACAGTCATCCCGAGGTACTGTATATCTATTACCGTATATATCACTAGTACAGAGTCATCCCGAGGTACTGTATATCTATTACTGTATATAGCACTAGTACAGAGTCATCCCGAGGTACTGTATATATCACTAGTACAGAGTCATCCCGAGGTACTGTATATATCACTAGTACAGAGTCATCGCGAGGTACTGTATATCTATTGCTGTATATATCACTAGTACAGAGTCATCACGAGGTACTGTATATATCACTAGTACAGAGTCATCCCGAGGTACTGTATATCTATTGCTGTATATATCACTAGTACAGAGTCATCTCGAGGTACTGTATACATCACTAGTACAGAGTCATCCCGAGGTACTGTATATCTATTACTGCATATATCACTAGTACAGAGTCATCTCGAGGTACTGTATATATCACTAGTACAGAGTCATCCCGAGGTACTGTATATATCACTAGTACAGAGTCATCCCGAGGTACTGTATATATCACTAGTACAGAGTCATCCCGAGGTACTGTATATCTATTGCTGTATATATCACTAGTACAGAGTCATCTCGAGGTACTGTATACATCACTAGTACAGAGTCATCCCGAGGTACTGTATATCTATTACTGCATATATCACTAGTACAGAGTCATCTCGAGGTACTGTATATATCACTAGTACAGAGTCATCCCGAGGTACTGTATATATCACTAGTACAGAGTCATCCCGAGGTACTGTATATATATTGCTGTATATATCACTAGTACAGAGTCATCCCGAGGTACTGTATATCTATTACTGTATATATCACTAGTACAGAGTCATCACGAGGTACTGTATATCTATTGCTGTATATATCACTAGTACAGAGTCATCCCGAGGTACTGTATATATCACCAGTACAGAGTCATCCCGAGGTACTGTATATCTACTACTGTATATATCACTAGTACAGAGTCATCCCGAGGTACTGTATATATCACTAGTACAGAGTCATCCCGAGGTACTGTAGATCTATTGCTGTATATATCACTAGTACAGAGTCATCCCGAGGTACTGTATATATATTACTGTATTTATCACTAGTGCAGTCATCCCGAGGTAGTGTTTTGATATCTGAGTCCAGTTTTGCCTTAACATGAATGTCTGCATAGGTCTGAAAAATGATCAAAGGTTTGAAACTGTTCAAAGGTTTGATCCTGTTCGTGAGTTTGAACCTGTTCATGCGTGTGAACCCATCTGCCTTGCATAAGTTTGAACCTGTTCATTGGTTTGAATCCATCCAAATGAAATTTATTTTTAATTTGATCAGTGATCAACTTAAAGAGCTAGTCGGTATTACGATTTGGTCTATCATTGATAGTTCGCCACATTTTGCGAATTTAATCTTGCAATGAAGTAATTTTGAAGAATTTATATTTGATATAAAAGCCAAACCCATTCTGGTGATTTTATGTCTTAGCTGAGTTTTTTCGGATGTATGATTATTCGCCTTTAGCAATAGTTTCGTGCAGTATACGGAAAACAGAGGTTTTATATTTCTATCTTCTAGATATCAGAACAGACGTGTTTTCCTGATTTCTCTGACACTCAACAGGAACAGGAATAATGATGAAATAAAACAAGTCACTGTATTTTTTTGACTTGATAGGCAAAATTTGAGTGCGACATCGTTTTACGGTTATCAATAAACCAAAAGTAACCTTGCTAACGAAAAGTAATATCGTAACCAAGTTATGACGTGCAAATGTAACCAAGTAACGAGATTTAACCAAGTGGCAAAGTGTAACTAAATAACAAAACGTAACTACGTAACAAATCGTAACTAAGTAACAAATCGTAACTAAGTAACAAAACGTAAATAAGTAACAAATCGTAATATGGTAACGAGATTTAGCCAAGTAGCGAGATTTAACCACGTGACAAAACGTAGCTAAGTAACAAAACGTAACCAAGTACGTAACTAAATAACCGAGTGGGAACACCTTACTGATTGATGTACAGGTTTTTTTTTTATCTGTTTATTTGATTTTTCTGTTTGAGTGCAGCTTGGTAGCGTGTTTTATAATCATGGTGAATAAATGATTTATCTTACTAAAAAACCTAAAAAAAAAAATAAAAAAATTAAAAAAACTTGATTGTTTTATTTCGTAGTGCTATCTATGAGCATGAAAACATGCTATTTTTCCTACACGGCTTATGCAGAGCTATTTGTAATTTACAGAAAGTTTAGAACATTACAATAGTGATGGGGAATGCGGGGCTGTTTGTAATTTACAGAAATTTTAGAACATTACTATAGTGATGGGTAATGCGGAGAGAGTTTCCCTTTATCTAATAAAAAGGTTAAGCCTCGGTAAGTTCAATATCGAACAAAATACTGTAAGTATCGGAACCCTTCTCACAAATAAATCACCGAGTTCATGGTTCTGTCAAGACTCGCCACTTCATACTCCGTACACAGTTTTTACAGAGACATTTGGAGGCGCCATGTCTATCAATGGACAACTGCAAGGTCAGTGCGCGTGACGTCATAATTAATATAAAGTTTTCAAAGACTGCAATGCATTGCGTGCAGTCACTTACGCCATATTGTCCCTGTTGTGACAGGTACTCGGGTGTTCCCCCGGGTTACCGGTACATGAATTAATGCGCTTGAAATGAATTAGTATTTCATATTTTTCATTGTAGAAATTGTTCAATAAAAGAAAATCCTATTCAGTGGTTGAATTGCTGCAGTCAGTTTGCATTAGTGTGCATATTATAACCTTTAGTGGTTTAACATTAAATCCACGTGTTTGAAAATCATTCTCTTTCTTTTTTTCTCTATCTAATATAAAGGTCCAATGACACTACACATCATTGCATTACTAGCAATAGTCAATAAGAGCTCCCTCGCTCATTTTACATGGGGACTGCTTTTTAAGTATTTAAAATAGCTTTTGTATTTCATTAAATTGTGTAAGAAAATCCCTCAATTACCCAGCGGGTTAAACAGCGAGGTCGACAATTTTTTGTGAGGTCTTGTTCAGAAAATATCTGGAGATATGGAAGAAGTCACTGCGGTATAACTAAGCAATAAGATAATTATTTACTAGGGGAAATCGCGGAATTTCGCACGCCACAGCGAACTCGGAGGGACGACATCCACTTTTCGGTTGTGTCTAGTATTTGTAAACTTTTGTCATTTTTTCACGCCCTCTATTAGTAAAATCTAACTTCATTCTGAGGCTGATTATAAATGAGGACTTGGGTCTCTGGGGACGTCACGTGATCTAAGAGTGAACAATGAAAATGTCGATATGTAAAGAGGCATCTGTAAATGATATCGATAGATACGTCTAATGTCGTAAGTTGTGGTGTTTTGCAATCGTGGCACTTTTCTTATCTTTAACTGTTTTCTTTCTTTCTTATGCATATTCTTATAACCAAACAATTTCAAATTGATAGACCAACGATAACTTATCTCTCTCTCCCTCCGACTCTCTCTTTCTTTTTCTCTCCCACTGACTCTCTCTCTCTCTTGTCTCTCTCTACTTCTCTCTCTCTCTCTCTCTCTTTCTCTTTCTCTCTCTCACCGACTCTCTCTCTCTCTCTCTCTCTCTCTCTCTCTCTCTCGCACTAGTCCACCTCCGCAGGCTCTCAGATCAATGAGCAAAAAACGAATACACTACATTCCCGTGGATCACACGCACTCTTCCGTGATTTATGTCATCATAAATATTCCATATATCGTCATGAGCTGTGACCAGGCACAATGAAATTCGCCGGAGTAATTGATTATTAATTACGATATAAATATATCTGATAGAAATACAAATTGCTCACACATTTTATGTTCGGGTAATAGAGAGCAAAAGAGAATGAGACAGATCGGGGGAAATTAATGAAATCGCTAAAGGGTAATTTAGTGTAAAGTGATTTCTCTACGGATTCTTAAAATAGATTAGTTTAAAAGTCTTCTCGGGTATTCAAACTTTGCATAGCTTTAAATATATTTTTCTTTTGCGATTAAGTAACGTAGTTTTATGTAAATATTATTGACGGAATACAGAACGCGCACCATGCATATTAATATTATAAACTTGCACTGAGTAAAAAAATGAATTCTAGGTATAAATAAAAAACAGAGGGGACACAAAAAACAAACAAGCAAAGGAAAGAAATACCCAGACAAAACAAAACCAAAAAAGATCATCTATAGAAGTTCTTCGTTATCAATGCAGTACAGCAAGATAATTGCTGCTCCTTTAATTGTGCGCACGTGTAGTGTATTCAAAGTTAGTGTACGTAGAAACACGTCTGTCGTTCTGTTTGCAAGCTATACAGAGGAATATTATTTTGTGTATATAACGCGTAACGGATCGACAAGAAATGTTTAACGAAGAAACTCCCTTCTTAATTATCAGCAACTGTCACCATGCATCTTGTACATCTCCCCGTAAAACATAGCAACTCATAAAATTGAAGTATTTTGCAATTCCTCTGGGTGTTACATACGATAAAGGAAAAGCTTGAGATTTAAGATTTCTGGTGCATCGATTTCATTGGCTGACAAAAAGGTCGGTCTGGCATAACCGGAACGGGAAGTTGTCTGATCCCTGCGCACCAAACTACGTGAGCGGATCAGTATATTTAATTTCAATTAAATTGCTTTCGATTGCAAAGTAATTTTGATACTATGGATCAATATGAAATGCTGATTAATAAGAGGAACATTGCAATGAATATTCAACGGTGAGGAACATGGAATTTTGAATTGACTATGAAGTTGTACCTAATGTTTTCGATTAAATTGTTTGCCATCATTATGCAGCCTTTATAAAAACAAGACATATTAATTATCTTATGATAACTTGGGTATCCGGTGGTTATCAATAATGCGAGTTTAACAATTTCACAAGTGAATCGGATGAAGTGTCATCTATTTTAATAATACAGTTGAATCAATAAAGTTTTGATGATGTTTTATGCATCATAAACCGAATTACCTACTAATGTGCATCGTCCGCGAACATAGACTATTCAGGCATGCTAAGATCTCTCGATACACACAATTTAACAGCAATAAATTATATGAAAATGTATTGAAAAATAATAAATGTCCTGTAAGGTCACTTAACGAAAAGGGAAATGTTGGATTTTTAATTTTTTAGAGGTAATTCGGTCTATATGTCTTTCATTGATAACTAGACTCCTTTGATCAGAAATGGGGTTTTCAAGTGCACCATGGAAATGCACTTATAATTTCGTTTAATTATGCTGTCAACCAATTTTTGGCTTTTATTAAGTACACCACGACATGAAGCGGGGGATAATTATATAAGCAATGTGTTCAGTAAGAAGAAATCTTGAAAATAAACCTGCAGTAGAAATCCGAATTTCATGAACATAGCTAATTCAACAATGTTTGTAAATGATTGTGAAACATCAAATGTTTTCATATTTAGCAAAATTACACAATGAATATTTAATATGTCTGGCAAACATGAAACAAAAACAGCAAAGTTCGGAACCTCATAAAACCAACAAATACTAAGTCCTTACATTCCCATTTAATTTCATATTAATCTTTTTTTATCATTATTTTTTTTTTAATTTTCGTAAACAAATATTTAATATTCTTTCATCTGTCCATCAGTGAATGTTGAACAGGACAATGATAACCCAGATATTTTGATACTTTCAGTTACTTCGAGTTTCGTGGGTCATCTTTTTAAAATGAATTTCAACTGTTTTGTGCGTGCTGTTTATAAGTGTGGCGGTATCAAAAAGACATATTCCCGCCTCTTCTTAACTCATTATCTGCGCATGTCTACAAATTCAGAACCATTATAAAGGTAAGAGCAAATAGTTCTCTGGACGGCTTATAAAGCGTATAAGGCGTGTAGTGCTTATTCTAATTATAATGACATATTCTAAAAAAAAAAAAAAAAAAAAAAAAACAACAACAAAAAAAGACAATTGCCGTCCCAATCAGCCACACAACGTGAAACTGGACATATTTCGATCTACCGAACATTTGAACGCGTTTTTCAAAGCACTGATTATGTTTAGAGGTCCCCTTTACTCCTTTCTCACACGCGGTACTTTTCTCTCGCTCTCACACCCAATCCATTTTTCTCTCACTTGAAATCACGTGCAACACCCTGTCACGAGCACTTCCCTTTTCCTTCGTTTCTTTCCATTTTGCGCATGTGTAAGATATGATAATATATGCTCTTTATCATTTAGATTCTATCGCAACTCTTTCTAAATTCTTGGCTAGCTTACATTGCCAGGTGTATCCAGGGGTCGTGTTTGTTGTACACTCAATTTTGTATTCCTTATAGAAGTTACGAGTTAGATCACTTCGATACCGTCACCTTTTCCTTGTAGAAGTTATGAGATTGATCGCTGTTCGTTATTTTCACCTTTATATACGAGTCATGAGATTGATCGCTGTTTGTTATCTTCACCTCTATAGGAGTTATGAGATTGATCAATGTTCGTTATCTTCACCTCTATAGGAGTTATGAGATTGATCGCTGTTCGTTATCTTCACCTTTATAGGAGTTATGAGATTGATCGCTGTTTGTTATCTTCACCTCTATAGGAGTTATGAGATTGATCGTTGTTTGTTATCTTCACCTCTATAGGAGCTTTGAGATTGATCGCTGTTCGTTATCTTCACCTTTATAGGAGTTATGAGATTGATCACTGTTCGCTATCTTCACCTTTATAGGAGTTATGAGATTGATCGCTGTTTGTTATCTTCACCTCTATAGGAGTTATGAGATTGATCAATGTTCGTTATCTTCACCTCTATAGGAGCTTTGAGATTGATCGCTGTTCGTTATCTTCACCTTTATATACGAGTCATGAGATTGATCGCTGTTTGTTATCTTCACCTCTATAGGAGTTATGAGATTGATCAATGTTCGTTATCTTCACCTCTATAGGAGCTTTGAGATTGATCGCTGTTCGTTTTCTATACCTTTATAGGAGTTATGAGATTGATCGCTGTTTGTTATCTTCACCTCTATAGGAGTTATGAGATTGATCGCTGTTTGTTATCTTCACCTCTATAGGAGCTTTGAGATTGATCGCTGTTCGTTATCTTCACCTTTATAGGAGTTATGAGATTGATCACTGTTCGCTATCTTCACCTTTATAGGAGTTATGAGATTGATCGCTGTTTGTTATCTTCACCTCTATAGGAGTTATGAGATTGATCAATGTTCGTTATCTTCACCTCTATAGGAGCTTTGAGATTGATCGCTGTTCGTTATCTTCACCTTTATATACGAGTCATGAGATTGATCGCTGTTTGTTATCTTCACCTCTATAGGAGTTATGAGATTGATCAATGTTCGTTATCTTCACCTCTATAGGAGCTTTGAGATTGATCGCTGTTCGTTTTCTATACCTTTATAGGAGTTATGAGATTGATCGCTGTTTGTTATCTTCACCTCTATAGGAGTTATGAGATTGATCGCTGTTCGTTATCTTCACCTTTATAGGAGTTATGAGATTGATCGCTGTTTGTTATCTTCACCATTATAGGAGTTATGAGATTGACCACTGTTCGTTATCTTCACCTTTATAGGAGTTATGAGATTGATCGCTGTTTGTTATCTTCACCTCTATAGGAGTTATGAGATTGATCACTGTTCGTTATCTTCACCTTTATAGGAGTTATGAGATTGATCGATGTTTGTTATCTTCACCTCTATAGGAGTTATGAGATTGAGCACTGTTCGCTATCTTCACCTATATATGAGTTATGAGATTGACCGCTGTTCGTTATCTTCACATTTTCATTGTGTACATTATCTAATGGTCTTTCCGTCTATTCTCATTGTATTCAGTTGTCTGTGTTGCTATTGATTTCTTTATTTTTTAAAGATCGTGCATGACTGTTTAGCATAATACACAAGTTTTGTATCTTGTCGTTGTCCCTTTTCTTATATATACAGCGCTCATTTCAATGTTTTCAGGCTTCTCCTTCTTCAGACAAAACAGGGGTGGGGGGGGGGGTGGGGGGTGGGGGGGTATGTCACCCACATTAAGACACTAGCAGCTGGAGCTGAGTTACCACTGCCCAAAGCATGTCGCCCAGGGCCATAGTGCTGGGGTACTTTATAGTGCCAACGCTTACCCGACAGAGAACCAACGCATGTTGCCCAGGACCGTAGTGCTGGGGTAATTTATAGAGACAACGCTTTCTCTAACATAGGGCCTCGGTTATTTAAGGTCTCATTCGGAAGTCCAGCGCCTCTCTCTTCTAAATGTCGAGCACTTGGCGAAGAAGCAGTTAGAACCTATCTTTGCGGCTTAGATCGGACACAGTTTAAGCACAAGTGGAACTCAAACTCACGACCTTCCGGTTCACGAAGCTTAAGCTGTAACCAGTGAGTCACGGCTACCGGTCCCTATCGAAAGTACTTCCGGTGAAAAATATAAATGATCTAGATAAGCAATAAAAATAAGTACAGCTGATTCCGTTGTTGTATACAGTTCTATACTGGGTGATTTATTTTATTGTCAGGAAACAACCATAACAAACAAAAAGAAACTGATATTCTCCCACCAAAAACCCAGACAAACTAAAAGCAACGCAAGACACCCCCCCCCTCCCCCATCAAAAGAAATAACAGACCTGTAGTCAATTTGGGAACTTAGGGAGTTCAATCATCAACAAAAATATATTAGGAATTGAGATGAAATGGAAAGTTATTTCGATGCTGTAGTTTTGTGTTTGTTGCCGTTGCTTTGTGGGATGCCAACCAAACACGCAAGTATCCAAATGTCTACACCCTGTGATTTATTGGATTATATATGAGAAGGTAAATAAAACTTTAGTACTATAATTTCATCATTCACAGAAAAAGGGTGTTAATCTTTCTCTACTCAATAGAAAGCTGGATTTTGATATTCTAGTCTACATTTAGATAATTCACAGTTAGATTTAGATGTGGGAGGAAGGGTCCAAGGTTCGGACTTTATTAGAAATACCTCATTAAATATGTGTACCTGTTAATTATTGCTAACCGATCACTACCAGAGGTGACACAATACTTTATAGAAGGAAATGTTATTTAAATCAATTATTATGAACACCTTGCATAACGAGAATATGAAATTGATTTCAAATTGAGGGCTTTTAAATCCCATCTTACATTAATCGCGATGAGATATTAAATATAGCTAAAACATTTTAACTTCGAAAGTCATGAAAGGTGAGGGGTCGGGTGGGTGGGGCGGGGGTTCTAGTACGGGTAGGGGGTATTGTAATTTAGTAATACGTCGACTGAGTTAATGGTGATTATTTAACAGTTTCAAATGTAAAAAAAAAAAAAAATACATGTGATGAAAGAAGAAATAATAATAATAAAACAAAGAATTTCAAAATGAAAGTGCAATAAAAAACCAGAGACATTAAACTATCTTGATATGCAACTGTAGCCCTGCCACTCTGCTCTGTATATTACAAGTACATGACGGTATGAAGCGATGGACACCACTAAATCAGTATTGCATGTAGTTGGGGGTAATGTAACGTGTAGCGATCACTAAATCAGTACTGCATGTAGTTGAGGGTAATGTAAGGTGTAGCGATCACTAAATCAGTATTGCATGTAGTTGGGGGTAATGTAAGGTGTAGTGATCACTAAATCAGTATTGCATGTAGTTGGGGGTAATGTAAGGTGTAGTGATCACTAAATCAGTATTGCATGTAGTTGAGGGTAATGTAAGGTGTAGTGATCACCCAACCAAGTGCTGATCACGCTCGCTGTTGCTTAACTTGCGTGATCAAGAGAGATACTTTACCAGACCACGAGAAAACCTACATGTACAATGTAGCTCACTAGTGAGGCAGTATAAGCTCCCTCTTATACTGTTCGCTACAGTAACATTGAAAATGTTCACCCCGACAAAACTTTTGTCACCTGAGGCAATATTTGTTTTATTTTACTGAGTGTTACACATGTATTTAAATAAACGTTTGTTGTCTTTTGATCAATCATTGTCATGCGATGTTTTGTATATCAATGTAGGTTTTCGGGTTTATTACAAACGTTCAAACGACGTCGTCTAACAATCTACAGCGATCCGTACGCACATGAATTTGACGCATATGACAATTGTTATTTATATCACCCGTTGTCAAGTACTGTTACCCGTTCCTAGATAATATTATGCACTGGAATGCGTATTTTCTATTCTCAGAGGGGAAAATTATAATTTTTTAACTGTTTCTTGGCCAATCAGAGTAGAGTATGTCACATGGAAGTATAATAAAAGTAATCAATAAATTGAATACGGAAACGGGGGAAATCCTTCAGTGTAAGATATTCAGTTATTCCATACCGCGTATATTGAAATAATCGCACCACACAACCTGACAATATATAGGGTTGTGCGATGTTTGTAGTATTGAAATGGAATGAATTTCTTAATTCAGAGACGATGAACCGAAAGAGAAAGTGTGATTTATATGTAGACAATGGAAAAGAAAGTGGGATTTACATGTACACAATGGAAAAAGAAAGTGTGATTCATATGTATATAATGGAAAGAGAAAGTGGGATTTATATGTATATAATGGAAAGAGAAAGTGGGATTTATATGTATATAATGGAAAGAGAAAGTGGGATTTATATGTATATAATGGAAAGAGAAAGTGGGATTTATATGTATATAATCGAAAGAGAAAGTGTTCAATTTGATTCAATTTCCCTCTCATTCAGTTAGAATCAATTTCACTTCATCCGGTTAAATTTGATTTGTCTGTCATTCAGTTAAATATGATTTGTCTATCATTCAGTGGTATTTGAGGTTGGATTGTTTCGAACATATTTTTTTTTAAATCACAAAAAGATAAAATGCGATTTCTTAACAACTCCCAATATCTTCTCCCAATGTATTCTTAGCAATTGTCATAGAATTACACACATAATTATGATATGACTAATTATATGATATGACTAATTATATGATATGACTAACGGAATAAAATTATCTACATATACCAAACGAAGTTAAAATTAAAAATAAAAACCTTATCACAATGTGTTGGATTCATGAATACATTTGTAGACAGCAGAGAGTGCAATGAAATTCACATCCTACGACAGATTTTTGCTGTCACAAAGTAACAATGTGTGTCTATAAAATAAAAGTTGCTTTAATCTGATAATTCTTTAAAAGGTCTTTTTCCAACAGGTGGGTATTTTCTGAAAATGAAAATAACAAATACTATGAATCTTCAGGTTTCCCACAGCACTATTTTAAATGTTAATGACATCACGTCTGTATCAGTCAACATTGATTAACCAGTCAGGTCTGAGTTTGTAATTGAGAACACATTTAGGTCTGAGTTTGTAATGAGAACACAGTCAGGTCTGAGTTTGTAATGAGTACCCAGTCAGGTCTGAGTTTGTAATGAGAACACAGTCAGGTTTGAGTTTGTAATTGAGTACACCGTCAGGTCTGATTTTGTAATTGAGTACCCAGTCAGGTCTGAGTTTGTAATGAGAACACAGTCAGGTCTGAGTTTGTAATTGAGAACACATTTAGGTCTGAGTTTGTAATGAGTACACAGTTAGGTCTGAGTTTGTAATTGAGAACCCAGTCAGGTCTGATTTTGCAATTGAGTACACAGTCAGGTCTGAGTTTGTAATGAGAACACAGTCAGGTCTGAGTTTGTAATTGAGTACACAGTCAGGTCTGAGTTTGTAATTGAGTACACAGTCAGGTCTGAGTTTGTAATTGAGTACACAGTTAGGTCTGAGTTTGTAATTGATAACACAGTCAGTTCTGAGTTTGTAATGAGAACATCGTTAGGTCTGAGTTTGTAATGAGTACACAGTCAGGTCTGAGTTTGGAATTGAGAACACAGTCAGGTCTGAGTTTGGAGTTGAGAACACAATTAGGTCTGAGTTTGTAATTGAGTACACAGTCAGGTCTGAGTTTGGAGTTGAGTACACAGTCAGGTCTGAGTTTGGAGTTGAGAACACAGTCAGGCTTGAGTTTGGAATTGAGTACACAGTTTGTTCTGAGTTTGGAATCGATGTTATTTACTAATATTGCACGATTACCATATTAAAAATATTTTGGAGGTTTATTAATTTCTGTTGCAAAACACATACAGGATTAGTTAATTTGGATTTTAAAATTTCCTTTACTTTTGAAATGCGCAACTTTTTGAAGGTATGTATGTTTTGTGCTATTGCGAGTATTGTGCTGTGTATATGAATGTAAGAAAGACAGGCACTACGCATTGATATCACAAATTCAAAACTTGTCGAGAACAGCACGCGTGTATGGACAGAAAAAAATGAACTGAATCATGTAGAAAAACTTTCCAACGGTATTCTGACTTATTTTTACCTGACGTCTTGCGTACATAAATCACGAATCGTCTTCATAATTATGAGAAAGCAGTCAGAGAGGATGTAAGATTGCTGCATACGATTAGGGGTATGTATCATTAGATGGGCATCACGTGGTAGGTAAATACCTAAAACCTATTCTCATCCTCTAGAATCTCTACGGATTGCATCGGGCATTTTATTCCCCTAGAGCATTATACAGAGGCTTTGAAATATCTGCTGACGTTTGACGACTTTAGGAGCCCAACATTAATAGTTTTAGCAAACGTTTAATGATATTCGAGATAACAGTGACATGACTGTTAAGAATTTCAAAACTTCACTTCTTATTCAGAGATGGATCGTTCACAAGACAAAATATTTCTTTAGAAAACCTCGTACATGGTTATATGGAGGTTATGTGTTTCAAGTACGTGTTGATATCCACCTCACAAGTACGTGTCAATATCCACCCACAAGAATTCCCTCACTTTTTACACGTGATCTCCAATGACCCCGATACTTGTTACACGTGATCTCCTCTAGTGACCCCGATACTTGTTACACGTGATCTTTAATGACCCCGATACATGTTACACGTGATCTCCTCTAGTTCATATCTCAGTATTAAACAGTTCATATCTCAGTATTAAACAGTTCATATCTCAGTATTAAACAGTTCATATCTCAGTATTAACAGTTTATATCTCAGTATTAAATAGTTCATATCTCAGTATTAAACAGTTCACATCTCAGTATTAAACAGTTCATATCTCAGTATTAAATAGTTCATATCTCAGTATTAAACAGTTCATATTTCAGTATTAAACAGTTCATATCTCAGTGTTGAACAGTTCATATTTCATATTGAATAGTTCATATCTCAGTATTAAACAGTTCATATCTCAGTATTAAATAGTTCATATCTCAGTATTAAACAGTTCATATCTCAGTATTAAATAGTTCATCTCTCAGTATTAAACAGTTTATATCTCAGTTTTAAACAGTTCATCTCTCAGTATTAAACAGTTCATATCTCAGTATTAAACAGTTCATATCTCAGTATTAAACAGTTCATATCTCAGTATTAACAGTTTATATCTCAGTATTAAATAGTTCACATATCAGTATTAAACAGTTCACATCTCAGTATTAAATAGTTCATATCTCAGTATTAAACAGTTCATATTTCAGTATTAAACAGTTCATATCTCAGTGTTGAACAGTTCATATTTCATATTGAATAGTTCATATCTCAGTATTAAACAGTTCATATCTCAGTATTAAATAGTTCATATCTCAGTATTCAACAGTTCATAGCTCAGTATTAAACAGTTTATATCTCAGTATTAACATTTCATATCTCAGAATTAAACAGTTCATCTTTCAGTATTAAACAGTTCATATCTCAGTATCAAACAGTTCATCTCTCAGTATTAACAGTTCATATCTCAGTATTAAACAGTTCATATCTCAGTATTAAACAGTTCATATCTCAGTATTAAACAGTTCATATATCAGAATTAAACAGTTCATATCTCAGTATTAAATAGTTCATCTCTCAGTATTAAACAGTTCATATCTCAGTAAACAGTTCATATTTCAGTATTAAACAGTTCATAGCTCAGTATTAAAAAGTTCATATCTCAGTATTAAACAGTTCATATCTCAGTATTAAACAGTTCATCTCTCAGTATTAAACAGTTCATATATCAGTATTAAACAGTTCATATCTCAGAATTAAATAGTTCATCTCTCAGTATTAAACAGTTCATCTCTCAGTATTAAACAGTTCATCTCTCAGTATTAAACAGTTCATATCTCAGTAAACAGTTCATATCTCAGTATCAAACAGTTCATATATCAGAATTAAATAGTTCATACATTAGTATGAAATAGATGTAGCTTATTTTCGCTACTTATTGCTTATTAACATTTCATATATCAGTATTAAACAGCTCATATCTCAGTGTTGAACAGTTCATATTTCATATTGAATAGTTCATATCTCAGTATTAAACAGTTCATCTCTCAGTATTAAACAGTTCATATCTCAGTATTAAACAGTTCATATCTCAGTATTAAACAGTTCATATATCAGAATTAAACAGTTCATATCTCAGAATTAAACAGTTCATATCTCAGTATTAAATAGTTCATCTGTCAGTATTAAACAGTTCATATCTCAGTAAACAGTTCATATCTCAGTATTAAACAGTTCATATCTCAGTATTAAACAGTTCATAGCTCAGTATTAAAAAGTTCATATCTCAGTATTAAACAGTTCATATCTCAGTATTAAACAGTTCATATCTCAGTATTAAACAGTTCATATCTCAGTATTAAACAGTTCATATATCAGAATTAAACAGTTCATATCTCAGTATTAAATAGTTCATCTCTCAGTATTAAACAGTTCATATCTCAGTAAACAGTTCATATCTCAGTATTAAACAGTTCATATCTCAGTATTCAACAGTTCATAGCTCAGTATTAAAAAGTTCATATCTCAGTATTAAACAGTTCATATCTCAGTATTAAACAGTTCATCTCTCAGTATTAAACAGTTCATATCTCAGTATTAAACAGTTCATATCTCAGAATTAAATAGTTCATCTCTCAGTATTAAACAGTTCATCTCTCAGTATTAAACAGTTCATATCTCAGTATTAAACAGTTCATCTCTCAGTATTAAACAGTTCATATCTCAGTATTAAACAGTTCATATCTCAGAATTAAATAGTTCATCTCTCAGTATTAAACAGTTCATCTCTCAGTATTAAACAGTTCATTTCTCAGTATTAAACAGTTCATATCTCAGTAAACAGTTCATATCTCAGTATCAAACAGTTCATATATCAGAATTAAATAGTTCATACATTAGTATGAAATAGATGTAGCTTATTTTCGCTACTTATTGCTTATTAACATTCATATATCAGTATTAAACAGTTCATATCTCAGTGTTGAACAGTTCATATTTCATATTGAATAGTTCATATCTCAGTATTAAACAGTTCATATCTCAGTATTAAACAGTTCATATCTCAGTATTAAACAGTTCATATCTCAGTATTAAACAGTTCATATATCAGAATTAAACAGTTCATATCTCAGAATTAAACAGTTCATATCTCAGTATTAAATAGTTCATCTGTCAGTATTAAACAGTTCATATCTCAGTAAACAGTTCATATCTCAGTATTAAACAGTTCATATCTCAGTATTAAACAGTTCATAGCTCAGTATTAAAAAGTTCATATCTCAGTATTAAACAGTTCATATATCAGAATTAAACAGTTCATATCTCAGAATTAAACAGTTCATATCTCAGTATTAAATAGTTCATCTGTCAGTATTAAACAGTTCATATCTCAGTAAACAGTTCATATCTCAGTATTAAACAGTTCATATCTCAGTATTAAACAGTTCATAGCTCAGTATTAAAAAGTTCATATCTCAGTATTAAACAGTTCATATCTCAGTATTAAACAGTTCATCTCTCAGTATTAAACAGTTCATCTCTCAGTATTAAACAGTTCATATATCAGAATTAAACTGTTCATAGCTCAGTATTAAACAGTTCATATCTCAGAATTAAATAGTTCATATCTCAGTAAACAGTTCATATCTCAATATTAAACTGTTCATATCTCAGAATTAAACAGTTCATATCTCAGTATCAAACAGTTCATATATCAGAATTAAATAGTTCATACATTAGTATGAAATAGATGTAGCTTATTTTCGCTACTTATTGCAGGAGAACTGGAGAATACCTTACTATACAAGAGATACCAAATACTCCCATAAATTGATATTCTATAGATTTTTTTTTAGCTAAATATGTTTTTAAAAAGAAAATTAGCATCACTTCTGCAACTAGACGAATTCTAGTTATGATATCACTGCAAACCCACTCACTAGTACTTTGGTATAAAACCTGCATTTGGGATGAAAAGTATGTGTAAAAGTGTACACAAATTTTAGGCGAGAACAAACAGCGATTGTTCTACTTAATTTACATAAGTCACATTCCAAATGTAATTGTGTAAAGTAGACTATTGTATAATGTTGCTTGAAGCAGACATTATCAGACGAGGAGAAAATCACGTAATGTTTCGTTCGTCTCTAAGGACAAAACCTGCATCCAGGAATAAACTCTTGTTAGTTATGTAAAACTACCCCCGCTAATTTCTACCCTGTTAATGAACAGATCCAAATAAACAAAGGACACATAAAGTGATATTTGAAAAAGTCAGATACGGATATAACGCTGTTGTTTGAAGTACTGGACGTCAGACAAGGAATGGATGTTAGATCGGTGATTGTCCTTATCGCAGACACCTTCACAAGGGAAAACGACAGAGCCTAAAACGAAGGCATTTAGTAAAGGAACGTGATAAGATATTTCAAATTCTTTACGTTGCATTTCAAAGACGAGGAGAGCAGTTTTCATTGATTTATGTTCGCTTTTTTCGAAACTCACCTGCACTTAACAAAGAATTACGGACTATAAAGAGTGGCGGGAGTCAGTGCTAATTATTGAAACCATTTTATAGCTATATGGAATGATCTGAAAAGAATTTATTAACCGAAATGTCGGCAGTCAGAGAGTGCAGCGTGAATGAGATATTCAGCAATGTTGTGATACTCGTGTTGTCGATATACTTCAGAGCTCGGGGTCAGGAGGTCAGAAAACTGCGCTGTAAATTGCACTACTAGACTTTGGTCCAATGTAGCCCTCACGTGGCCTTCAACTGAAACTAAATGTGCATGCCGGTGTTTGCCACTCAACATAATGAATTTTTTTTTTTTAGGGAATGAAAGTAATTTTCACTCATTTTATACGATATACAGGAAGTAAGGACAGTTCACGCCTTATTAACTGCGAGAAAAAGTAAAGGTCCTAATTTACTTTATATTATGTGCTATGATTGACTTCACTTTTCATAATTCAATTTTGTAAAACACATTTAATGTAATTTAACAAATCATTATTACGAAGATTGGAATTTTACGCGAGCAATATTGTTCGTACAACAAAGTGGAAAACGGAAGGGTTACCAAACATGTTGTGACGTCATTCCTAGGACGTCAAATAGCGTGAGTTAACGTGGAATTCTAAGTAGTTGATACTATTAAAATGATGTTATTAACTGAATTATTTTCAATGATTTAGACTATTCTAAGTATAAAGATGTCCCAATTTTAAGCACTATTTCATGTGTAGCCTATAAACATAGAACCGGAAGCTGTTAGTGGCAAATATCTTAGCTATATAGCACACATTAGCTACATTTGATTTACCCTTAAAGCTCATGCTTGCTCATATCGTAACGTAAGACTATGACGTCATAGAAACATCTGTTTACAAACACTTTTGAGGAGAGCGTCGGATCACACGCTCGTCTTTTTCCGTAACCGGTAAGAAGACTCGGACGTGGATCGGCGCAAGAATTGCATCAAATCGATGCATTTCTTCGCCGGAAGCGCGCCTGTCGATAAGGTTAAAAGGCCAAAGCCTGACTGATGTTTCTATGACGTCATAGTCTTACGTTATATGCATGTACACATATACAGGAATAACCTAGAGAGGTTTAGTAAACCTTAATGTATGTTTTATTAATTCAATTAAGAATCAATGATCGCGTTTTCGTGCATGTTGCGGGATAGCCTCCGAGGTCGAGAAATATTAGCCGAGGCTTTTATATTTCAAACAACACTTCAAGACCAAGGAGGTTATCCTGCAACATATACGAAAACAAGCACTTTATTTCTATTCTATTACGGCTCAGAAAGATACAGCCGATCGTTTTCCTATATAGCTACGAATTAGGTCAATGTGACGTCATGGCAATTTCCTAAACGGCCTGCATTTTTTGCTTACGAAGAAGGTGAGATGTTAGGGGTATTCTAAATCTATTTTCTGTTTAATATTTCAAGTATCTATTGTTTGATGTTAAAGCAATATATCGACTACTTCCAATGCAGTTTAAGAAAAATTTGCCTGTGCATCGTCATGTTTACATGTGTAGCGGCCAGCCGGGTTCGATCGCCGGTGGCCAGATAGTTCAGTTGGTAGAGCACCTGACTAGAGTTTCAGGGGGCCCCGAGTTCGAATCCCGGTCTGGTCCGTTGTATTATCTCCCTTCCTGTTACATTTGGTGCCGTAGACCAGCCCCTGGAACTGACAGGTAAAAATGCCTGTCAGGGGGTTAAGATCCTGGGTCAGGGTGTGAAGACATTTAAGGAGGGAGGAATGTAGCGGTCAGCCAGGTTCGATCGCCGGTGGCCAGAAAGTTCAGTTGGTAGAGCACCTGACTAGAGATTCAGGGGGCCCGGGTTCGAATCCCGGTCTGGTCCGTTGCATTTTCTCCCTTCCTGTTACACATGTGTATCGTTCTTTGAATGCAGATGATTGGTTTATACTGATTGACTAATGCTCTTCGGTCATTTATACTTACATTCTCAGAATCTTTTCCCTTATTTCTATCTAAATTGGCATTGCCAAAAAAAAAAGATGTATGTGAAAATGTGTACATCTATACTAACTTGATGTATCATATTTAAATCTTTAGATAAAGTTTCATTAAGTTTAGAGGCACAAACAACACAGCGCGGATGTAACGGATTTAATTACTATTTTATACAGATGCATTTACATGTACTAACGAGTTTATTCAAATTCATAATGGAAGTAGGTTGTTGAAAATCTCTAGGAGTATGTAGTATCGCTTGAGATGAACATTTTCAGACATTTTTGTCAGAGGTCAAACTGTTGATATATGAATAGATCTGAAGCAACAAGATAAGGATATAGAAAAGAGAAATTCAGAGTAGAGCTGTCCTAGAATGCCTTAGGGAAGCATACAAACATCTGATAAAACATAACAATGGAATTTGCAAAGGTAATTTTGACGGCTCCAAAACCTGAAAAAATGATTTTAAAATATTAAAAAAATGATAATAACGTAATTAAAAGCACGCACGAAAACCAGGTGCTTGGTTGTGTACACACGTCTGAATACGATACCTTACTACATAGCGCGCGTGAAATACAATATATCAAAAGCGATAACTTACATTTGACCTTCACCTAAATCTTAGTTGGATTGAATGAGATATTTGTTGACAGGGAACACAATACACCTGTGTGATTCAGTTTCACGACCTCGCTCCGATAAAGCCAGGTAATTTGTAACACGACACCCGAAAACGTCACTGCCCAGGTCATATCAAGTCCCATTCCATTACGTCTGATTGGATATAATTCATTCACAACTTCAACAATACACAAATAGAAGACAAGAAAACAATCATTTTCGTTATATACATATACAAGTTGAGGGAGCACGGCGCTTTATTATGGCAGTAAGGTCGCTCCAAATTTTGTAATTTATTGCGATGTTGTGTAATGATTTCTAAACCAAGACGATTTGGAAAAAACAAATTATGGTATATTTAATGATCAATATCAATTTTTAATTATGGAGAATGTGAACTGATTGTGCACTATCTCATTACCAAGGCGTACTAAAATGGCTAATGAATTAAGGAGGTGTGCTACACCAGAGAAATTTGATGTAGATGAAAAGTGGAGGATATGTACAACAATATTTTGAAGTTGAAATTTTTCAAATTTACTTTATTTTGTCAAAAAATACAGTTTTAGTAAAAGGTAATCTGAAGGAAAAAATTAAAACCCCTGCTGTACTTGAACCTGCGACCTACAGTTTAGTAGTCGGTATGCTAACCTACTGAGCTACTCGGCTAGGTATCTTGATTGAAAAGGAAAAGTCAAATATTGCTGATATTGATTTTTTCCTCCATGGTTTTAAAGGAAGTCAGCCATTATGACGATGTAGAGTACCTCCTTAAGGGTAACTAGATGAAAACGATAACGAACAGTGATTAATCTCATAATCCCTGCAAAGAAAACAGAAAGAGTAGGACAAACATACGGACCCCTGGACACACCAGAGGTGGGATCAGACAAACACTGACCCCTGGACACACCAGAGGTGGGATCAGACAAACACTGACCCCTGGACACACCAGAGGTGGGATCAGACAAACACTGACCCCTGGACACACCAGAGGTGGGATCAGACAAACACTGACCCCTGGACACACCAGAGGTGGGATTAGACAAACACGGATCCCTGGATATACCAGAGGTGGGATCAGGTGCCTAGGAGGAGTAAACATCCCCTGTTGACCGGTAACACCCGCCGTGTGTCCTCTATGTCGATCAGGCAAAGTGAGTAATCCGTAGTCACATTTAGAATTTATAGGACGGACTAACAATTGGAGTGAAACAGACAGCAATGACGGCTTGTAAAACCTTGAAAAGTATTCCACATGTATATTACAACGAAAATGACCCTACTTTGATTGAAATACCAATTCATATAATATGGACGGCGTTAAAATCAATGGGAAAAAAACAACAAAAACCCGAAAACTGTTGAAATTGTGTATAGTCTCTTGACATTTCATATTTTGCATAGACATTCGTGAATATGCCTGGTCTTATATAACGAAAGAAATGTATAGCAGGGGGGGGGGGGGATGTGGGATTTTAGAACTTGTGCGCGACCCCTTTGTAACCATTCAAGAAATAAAGTTCATTTTTTAGAATGCATGAAGGCATGAAGCGGTGACGTATTCCTGCATGAAACGTCACAGTTCATATCCGCTTGTATTTTCCAAAATGAAGTGTTTTTCTATGCTTCCATTCTACAGGTGCCTGGGACGAGTAATCGCCCCCTGATAATAGGTCTCACACACACCTGCCGTTTATTACATATACCTTCACAGACTAAACTAGGATTATTTAATTGAAAAACATATACCCCCGTGACAAAAACGTACTTTCATTACATATTAGTCTAATGAAGAAGTTCCGGGCGCCATGTTGCCGTCAAACTTTTCCTAGTCGCCCTCCAAAGATATATAGACAGCTAACACGTGACGTGTTTTATCCAATGGCTGAGCGTCGTTCTAGTTCGAGGCACTACAATTCGTACAGACAGTCAGTAAGAAATCCATGGATGGAAATATGGCGATCTTCCGTAAACACTTTACGAAATATACAAATTGTCATGGCATGGTCCTCGAAAAAACAAATTAGTCATTATTTTCGCCTCGTCGTCTATGGGTTTCATCATCCTGATATATTTTCGTAGATGGTCACTAAAAAACGCGTACTTTTAAAGTAATACATTTCAACCATACTTCACAAATTCATCAGATTTTTTTAATTCCACGTGAAAATTTCACAAGGGCGTGACGTGTGAATTAGGGTGCTGCCACCAAACTTAACGGAGGCGTGTGTGGACAAATTAACCTGATAGTACCACACTTGTTGAGAGGCGCGCGGAGTAATTGTAGATGTAACTTAGTACAAAGGTCTGAAATTTCAGTAATGTGATACGTATTGTCAAATTAAACTTGATAAGAATTAATTGGATGAAAAAATGAAAATAGGAGATTTTAGTTCTTGTCTATGTGGGTTTTTTTTTTTTTTTTTTTTTTTTTTTTTTTTTGGTTACAGTTATCTGATGTCGGTAGTGTTGTCGTTGATTTCCTTATACTTTTATCTATCTACATTTGACTCTGTTTCCTTTTCATCACATTGAAGTCATAATATCATCTTCTCAGCCACACACCGGTCACAGGGTCCCCTACCTCAACGAAATGTTTAAAAGACGTCAACACTGACACAATGCCATTGTGAATGTCACAGTGATGTCATAGTGATGTAGTAAATTCCATAACTGTAGCATTCGCAAAAACTGTGATGTGAACCCCATTATACCCATGTACACCCCTCATATTGCATAATCGCTTTTCAATGTAACCCCCTCAGAAAGCATAATCGCTTTTCCATGTAACCCTCCACCTCAAAGCATAATCGCTTTTCCATATAACCCCTCATAAAGCATAATAGTTATTCAATGTAACTCCCTCAGAAAGCATATTCGCTATTCCATGTAACCCCCTATCTCAAAACATATTCGCTATTCCATGTACCCCGTTCCAAAGCAGTATAATCGCTATTCCTTACGCTGTACGGCTCTATGCTTCCTGTTTGTACAGATGATCTACACAATACATAGATTGATTGATTGTATATTGTTTAACGTCCCTCTCGAGAATATTTCACTCATATGGAGACGTCAACACTGCCGGTGAAGGGCTCAAAAACTTCGGCCTATGCTCGGCGCTAATGGCCTTTGAACAGGGAGGGATCTTTATCGTGCCACACCTGCTGTGACACGGGACCTCGGTTTTTGTGGTCTCGTACGAAGGACACCTCTTACGACAAGCAAGGTGTAGTGAGGACCTATTCTAACCCGGATCCCCACGTGACCAGAATATATAGAAGCATTTCGTTTGTTTTCTGAGTCGGCCCTGATGCGAAGCGCCTGTTGACTTTCATGGTATATTATATACACCGTGAATTGAATGGTTTTGTCATAGATTTGATCACGTGATACAGTAATTCAAATATAATCCATAGATTTCATCACGTGATACAGTAACATTCGATCAGAATCCAAAGATACGTGTAAAATGGTATTAAATTGAAAAACAAACAAATCTATGTGAATTATGTATAAAAAAAAAAAAAAAAAAAAAAAAAAATGTACATGCAAGTAATCGTTGTATGTTGTGTATGTATAAAAACAAGATTTCTAAAATATAATAAAATCAAAATCGAAATACATTTGTAGTATTTGAAATAATCTAAATGAATATGTATAGCGGTGCGAAAATAATAAGTAACATACAGTCGAAGTGCACAGCTTACAGTAAATGTACCACATACGTGATATATCGTAAGTGTATATCAAACATGCTAAGATTCCGTAAATCAAATACCAATGATACCCATAAACCAAATATCACTGGAATTTTATACATCAAATGCCTAGAATATCTCATACACCAAATGCTAAGGACACCTCACACATCAAATGCCAAAGATACACCATACAAGATATACCAAGGACACCCCATTGATATAATATATGACCGAACCAATTATTATCAAAAGTACCCCATACACCAAAGGTACCTCATATACCAAATGCCAAGGATACCTCATTCTTCAAATGCCAAGGATACCTCATTCTTCAAATACCAAGGGTACCTCAAAAATACAATACCAATGGTCCTCCCTGCATTGAATAGCAAAGGTACCTCGTACATCAAGTGCAAAACAATAGACACCGTGAGGTTTAGGTCACTGTCAAATCAATACCAGTTAGAGGAGAAATCTGCATAGACCGGAGAGTTTGATACGGATTATATTTTTTGGCAGATGGATTTACAGATACTACATATAGGATAAAACTACTCATATCAGTATTTTGGTGGGTTTTTTTTTTTCAATCATAAAAGAAAGTCAAATTTCAAAAAGTTTATAAACGTTCAGATGGATTATGAGCAACAAAATGAAAGCTATAGGATTCAAATTGTTTTATAATATTATTTGTGTGGGAGACACGTTTACGTTGGTACGTTGCATACTCCTGAATTTGTGACATTCCTCTTCGTGAAACAATGATTCAAAATGTACACATGTGCATGCGTGATATTTTGTAACTTTTCAGCGTGAAATTTTACATTTATTAATTTTCCTCTGTGTCAATTAATAGTTTAAATTTTTAGTAGGTGAGGAAGTGGGTATCCATATACATCTACAAGTATAAACGGCATACATGTACTCTGAGTAAATGACGCCACGAGCACATACCAACCGGGGGGGGGGGGATGTCTCCTTTTTTGACAGCGATAAAATTCCGTCATTTTCAAATGCAAAGTAAGATACGATTTAAGAGTTTTGAACCTTAGACAAAAGAACATCTTTTTTTTTTTTTTTTTTTTTTTTTTATTTATTTATTTTTATTGCCTTCTATTTCTATGCTTGTAAAGAAATTTAGACAATTGCGATTTCAACCCCCTTTCTTTAGAGAGACGAAGTTACGTATCTGCGTCATCACTTCTATCTATCCAATGGTGTATATCAATGTTTGCCTTTAACAAGACGGTGTTGATTAAATTATTCAAATTTTTGCTTTGTCACATCGCGATAAACCGATGAAACATCATTAAATGTATCACTTTTTTATATACACAAAATTCATATGGGTTCGGACTTTTAAACTATTTGTGCTTCTCGTTATCTGCTACAAACAGCTATTTGGTCTTTCATCTTAAAAGCTTTCTGCGTAGGTAAATGGTTTGATATCAGATCTGTGAGTTTATTATGGTGGCCTATTGCAATCCAAACTGTCGTCTGCCACCTGATCTCCATTAATAATCACCAACTCTAACTAAGGGTGAACATCTTCCCTGTTGTTCATTGTGAGATCCCCTTTTGGAGTTTTAGGATTGGACTGGGGTCTCAGACATGTTGGGTTTCTAGGATGGGCTAGGGTCTAAGGCATGTTGGGGCTTAAGGATGGGGCTGGGGTCTTAGGCATGTTGGGGCTTAAGGATGGGGCTGGGATCACACACTTGTCGGGGCTCTGGAATGGGGCTGGGGTCGTAGACATGTAGCGTCGTTTTTCAGTGTGGGGGTGGGGGTGGCAGTCGTTGTTGACTTCACAATTATCTAAAATAGTTGTCGGCAAAATTCGTTTACTCGTACCAAGAAGGTATCGGGTTAAGTATGTACAGTTATGTATCGGGTTTAAGTATGTACAGTTATGTTTCGGGTTTAAGTATGTACAGTTATGTATCGGGTTTAAGTATGTACAGTTATGTATCGGGTTAAGTATGTACAGTTATGTATCGGGTTTAAGTATGTACAGTTATGTATCGGGTTTAAGTATGTACAGTTATGTATCGGGTTTAAGTATGTACAGTTATGTATCGGGTTTAAGTATGTCCAGTTATGTATCGGGTTTAAGTATGTACAGTTATGTATCGGGTTTAAGTATGTACAGTTATGTATCGGGTTTAAGTATGTTCAGTTATGTTACATGTAACAGCTTTAATTGTACGTGGCCTTGGTTTACAAATTCATTCGAACATAGACCCCATCACTTAGGGACGCTGAGGAGGACTAGTCAATGACCAGTCAATATTATTATTTAATGACCAGTCAATATTATTATTCAATGACCAGTCAATATTATTATTCATTGACCAGTCAATATTATTATTCAATGACCAGTCAATATTATCATTCAATGACCAGTCAATATTATTATTCATTGACCAGTCACTATTATTATTCAATGACCAGTCAATATTATCATTCAATGACCAGTCAATATTATTATTCATTGACCAGTCAATGTCATCATTCAATGACCAGTCAATATTATTATTCATTGACCAGTCACTATTATTATTCAATGACCAGTCAATATTATTATTCAATGACCAGTCAATATTATCATTCAATGACCAGTCAATATTATTATTCATTGACCAGTCAATGGTATCATTCAATGACCAGTCAATATTATTATTCATTGACCAGTCAATGGTATCATTCAATGACCAGTCAATATTATTATTCATTGGTCAGTCACTATTATTATTTAATGACCAGTCAATATTATCATTCAATGACCAGTCAATATTGATATTCAATGACCAGTCAATATTGATATTCAATGACCAGTCAATATTGATATTCAATGACCAGTCAATGTTATTATTCATTGATCAGTCAATATTATTATTCAATGACCAGTCAATATTATCATTCAATGACCAGTCAATATTGATATTCAATGACCAGTCAATATTATTCAATGACCAGTCAATATTGATATTCAATGAACAGTCAATGTTATTATCCAATGACCAGTCAATGTTATCATTCAGTGACTGGTCAATAGTATCATTCAATGACCAGTCAATATTATTATTCAATGACTAATCAATATTATTATTCATTGACCAATCGATATTATTATTCAATGACCAGTCAACATTAGCATTCATGAATCAGGCGTGGACTGGTCTATTCATGAAAGAAGTTGTTGTCCTTTGAAAAAAAATCGCAATGCGTATATTCTAGGTTGAAATAAAAATGGGTTTTAAAACTGATTTTTTAAATCCTGAAACATTGCAAATAGTTCATTATACACTGTAAGTCTATACATTAATGCTGTAATGATATATATAGGCCTAATGGATATGAAAGATTTTGTAGCTTTGACCTTTAAACTCAAAATTAAAAGTTACCCCTGCTTTTGATTTGGACCTTTTACAGAGGACACAATTTGGTCTGCATAATAAGTTTGAGTTTCATACGAACACAAAATCCAGTGATATAATTTTTGCAACAAAATACCTTAATCCAATGGCAATGGCGGATCCAGAGGGGGTTGCATAATTGAGAGCGGGGAATCTAGATGGATTACGGGGGTTGCAATCCCTCCTCCTTCGGTTGAAAATTTCATTCAAAACAAAAGCTCGTCTTTCGACATTTTGCGGTCTTCATCCTCTCTTTCTTGGCAGAAAAAGGTACAGACATGGGTCGCGACCCCCTAATTGAAATTTTAAGGATCCGCCACTGAAACTTCACAATTGGTGTCCATTTTAAGATATGAACAATTACGTCCTTCGTTGAGCATTGTTGATGTGAATATCTTATCATGTAAAGTTATATGTACAAATGACTAAATTAGACTTCAAAACATCAATGGTTTTGTTTGGGTTTTTTTTTTTTTTTTATTAAGAACGCTACAAATTGTTTTTCACAAACATTTTGCCGTTTATGAGATATTGCCAATATTAAGGCAAGCTGATTTTTCTCTCCCACGTGCACGGTCACGTGCTATTCTGCTATAAAGGTATCACATTATTTCGCTCCGGTGCAATCGGAACATTGCTCGGCATTTTCCGTCAAGTTGGAAAGAAGTTTTTCTCGACTTGATAGAAAAGGCCGAGCGATGGTCTGATCGGCTCCTATACTTGAGCATGCGCAAGCTGACTTTTCCCCCATAGCATCCGGCTTAACCCCGCTTGTATGTTTTCTGTATGAACCTTATGGTCCGTGCAATGAAGGTGTGAAGATCGATACACTCCACAAAATAATATTAAATAAATATACCTATCAAACTGTAGTTTGAATTATCCCCTTTGTGATGCCAGTCAAAGGTCAATCTGTGATCATAAAAGTCTTCTACTATATTCTACCGAGTGAAAGAGATTACAACAGTGAATTATAACTGATTATAAAGGTTTCATAATAGTTGACTGCAATGGATGGAAAAATAAGAAACGTCAATTAGAACATTACAAAGGCCAACAGTCATCACAAGATGGCGGACAAGGGACGTAACTTGTGGTGAAGTGTTGATACGTGTGTTACGATAGTAACACGGTAATGAAATAGTCCGAATTACACTCTCCCTCATTCAGGTTGATTAAAGTCACACCAAAGTCTCTTAATATTTTGTCGTGACAGTTCGTTCACAAATCATCCCGTGGGGATCCGGGTTAGAATAGGTCCTCAGTACCCCTTGCTTGTCGTAAAAGGCGACTAAATGGGGTGGTCCTTCGGATGAGACCGAAAAAAGGGATGACCCGTGTCACAGCAGGTGTGGCACGATAAAGATCCCTCCCTACTCAAAGGCAATAAGCGCCGAACATAGGCCGAAATTTTGCAGCCCTTCACCGGCAGTGGTGACGTCGCGTCTCCATATGAGTGAAATATTCTCGAGAGGGACGTTAAACAACATTAAATCAATCACTGTAGAAGTGAGAATCACGGGTCCTTCGAATATGACCTTAAAAACGTAGTTCCCGTGTCACGCCAGGCGGTGGCACGTTAAAGGACCCTCGATGCTATGTTCTTGAGCCCCAAATTCTGTAGCACTTCTCTTCAGAAGGAATAGCACGTACACCATAGATGAAAAGAGGAAGATATGAACAATAAATACATGAAAGACGAAGATAACGAACAGTGATCAAACAGATAGTTGGGCAAACACGGACCCCTGGACACACCAGAGGTGGGATCAGACAAACACGGAACCCTGGATATACCAGAGGTGGGATCAGACAAACACGGACCCCTGGATTTACCAGAGGTGGGATCAGACAAACACGGGACCCTGGATACACCAGAGGTGGGATCAGACAAACACGGAACCCTGGATACACCAGAGGTGGGATCAAGTGCTAAGGAGGAGTAAGCATCCCCTGTCGAAGGGTCACTCCCGCCGTGAGCCCTATATCCTGATCAGGTAAACGGAGTTATCCGCAGTCAAAATCAGTGTGCCAAGAACGAACTAACAATCGGTATGAAACACGTCAGACAGCATTTGACCATAGAATTTGCGAAATGCTGTCTTTAAACGAGACTATTGAAACCCTTGCACCATTAACTTGTTGTCAGTAGCCTGTCTCTATTTTGAAATTGAAAACTTTCTTTACATGTACTTTATTAACTCAAGAAATACTATTTTAGTAGAAAAAAGAATAAAACCTTTCTGGACTTGAACCCGCGATCTGCAGATCAGCAGTTGACATGTTAACCTACTGAGCTACTCAGCTAGGCAAACTACAGTTCAGCAGTCGAAATATTAACCGACTGAGCTACCCAGCTAGGTAATCTTCAGTTCAGCAGTCGACATATTGACCGACTGACCTACCCAGCTAGGCAATCTAGAGTTCAGCAGTCGACATATTAACCGACTGACCTACTCAGCTAGGCAATTTACAATTCAACAGTCGACATATTAACCGACTGAGCTACCTAGCTAGGCAAACTACACTTCAGCAGTCGACATATTAACCGACTGGGCTACCCAGCTAGGTAATCAGATTTAAGGAGTACATACATACTTCATCGTCATAATGGCTGACTTCCTGTTAAATAATGAATGAAAATGTAAACATCAGAAATTGGCTAGTGACCTTTCTACATGAGTGGGATTTTTTTGGAATGAAATATTAAACGCTATCCAAACAATAAACAAACAAACAATAAACAAACAAACAATAAACAAACCAACATACATTATATGACTCAAAAGCATACAGCCGTACAAAAATTTAATTTTACTCGTAATTAGAAATTGTTACAAATAAAACCTTTGTGAAAATTCATGGTAACTGCATTTTGGTGTGAGTATTTTTATTTTCTGTTCATGTCTAAACAGTGTTGCTTCCATCCGTCTCTACTATACATAATCCATTGTCCAAGGCTTTTTTCAGCTCATGAAAATTCTAAAATATTATGAAAATGTTTCTTACATCTTTGTCTTATAAGATGAATGAATAAAATCAGAAAGAAAAGAAATAGAAAACCCAAAACAACAACAAATTTTTGGAACTTTTAATTGTGCATGGCCATTAAGGCAGTTACAAGTTACAAGGCAGTTTTAAATTTGACAGTACGCACATGGCTGACGATTTCAAAGTTAACTCGGCACATGTCAAACACTTTTGATTTATATTGTATAAGTATACATGTGTAGTTTGAATATTATTACTCATGACTATAAAAATCAGGGCGTCAATTGCAACACAGCCTACGCGAGTTTCATAATCTGGTAGACTCTTACGTTATTCGGAGTTTCCCCTATTTTTGTTGAGAAATTCCACCTGCCCAGACCTCCAATTAGAGGTCACCACAGAGATGTTAAACAGTGAGTGTGTTACAAGACAGGAAAATGTGTTTATTTATTCCAACAAAAAGAATTATCGTTTAGGGTCGGTAGAAATGCGGTCAAAGATACGCGTGTTTTAGAAGTTCAGGTCAGGATTTGCTTTTCCGAAGCTTTTTTTTATTTTTACAGTATTTAAATATACAGCATATAGAAACAAAATTTAAATGTAATGAAAATATGTACATTTTCTCAAACTTGTTTCATTTTGATTCAATTTTGAAACTCTCTAATATCGACAATCGAGAATAAAGAAAGAAAAATAAAGTTTAATTTTCTATTGCATTTCTCAATTACCTGCTGAAACGTGTTTTCGTTGTGAACTGAGGGAAAATTAACTTCCCAATTTACGGATTTTTTTCCCTCAAAAGTCAAAAGTTTCAGCGCAGACAGGGAAATGTCAAAGCCTAATCGGAAGGAGTAAAATACGAACCCGTGACATAAACCCGATTTGTCATCAATTCCAATTTTAAAGATCAACGATATTGCGTTTGAATAATTTATAACAATTTAAAAAAAAAATCGAAGGAAATATGTGTTATCATTCATGTTTCCCCAAACAACTATTCATTTTTAATCCATGCATTTCATACACTGCTTTTTATTGGAGTAATTATTTTGATATTAACCCGAATTCATTATTTGTGACACACTGATTTATCTCCAGTGTATGACGGATAAAAAAAATTAAACGAAAATAGCAATGATCGCGAAACAAGGTCTCCTCGCGGAACTTTATGAAACGAATTGAAATAATGAGCTTCTTCTCCGTAAAGCCCGGCTGTATGTTCCTCGTTCACACTAGATACCACTTTAACAGAACCGAATCGCGAGTGCATTTGAATCGAATAAATAAAAATATACCGCAACCCGGCAGCCATTGTTCACGTAACGGGTCAACGATTTTCTGACGGACAGTAAAATACCTTAGGTATGCGCAAAAAGGTACAATCAATTTGTTTAATGCTTTAACATTACTACCGAGTGCTATCTGGCTGGTGTCGTGTTACGGGGTGTGACGTTGACTGGGGACGAAAGGGCTGGGGTATTTAAAGCCCGAGGAGGCGGCTCGGCTGGTCGTTCACGGAGCTGTTCCGTACAGGCGGTAAGATACAACTTTTGACCGAGTTTTTTCTTCTGTTTTTCACCTTTTTTTAAAATGCATAGTAGCGGGCTCATCTAATGGACATATTTGTGTATGTGGCGTGAAGCTGGCGTGTTTGAGGGTACAAATGCAGTTTAAGCTTATTTAAATGGTACTTATTGATTTTTTTTATTTATTTCGGTAAATAGTAATTTTCATTATGACACGTTAGTTACAGCGAGCACCCGGGAGTCTAAGGTATCACAGAAACAGCCGATCTTGAGTAAATCGTATCTCTTTGATAATTTTCTTACAAGTAAAAACACACTAAAACATTTTGTTGTTATACTTTAAATAAATATACATGTAGTAAACACAGGTAATAGAGATGATATCGATACAAAAACAATGTTCTATAAATCAAATATTATTTTGATAACCTGTTGGAGATAGCTGAACCTCACGGTTGTAATTGTCTAGACTAGATCGCCTTGTCGGTACGACTCGTACCATCGGAAGCATTCTGTAGAATAACAGTTCTGTAAACTTATGTGTATCTCTTTAATTAAAAGATAATAATGCGAAGATAACGATCAAGGGGTTCAAACAATGTGCAGCGCGATATCGGGTATCATCTGAAAGGGGACGCGCCGGCTCTCCCGTCTGTAAGGAAGGTGATTAAATACAGGCAGGACAATCTCTCTCTCTCTCTCTCTCTCTCTCTCTCTCTCTCTGTGTGTGTGTGTGTATTAGCTATATATAGAACGTCAAATATTTTCTGAATAGAACGTTAAATATCGTCTATATATTTCAAACGGTTAATATTGTCTATATGTACAACGCTAAATACTGTATATTTGTAGAACGTTAAAGATTGTCTATATAGAACGTTAAATATTATCTGTATAAAGAACGTTAAATATTGTCTATATACAGTGTATAGAACGCTGAATATTGTCCATCTATAGAACGCTAAATATTGTAGATATATAGAACGTTAAATATCGTCTATATATATAACGTTAAATATTGTCTATATTGAACGTTAAATATTGTTTATATCTAGAACGTTAAATATCATCTGTATAGAACGTTAAATATTGTGTGTATAGCATTACTATGACATATGCTATAATTAAAAACGTAGGAATTAACCAGAATAACTAAAGTACTAGTATATATGTATGAAATAATGAATAATTAACATCTTTTAAATGCATACAGTATGTATTACCTCAATGTTATTCAATGTAATCATGAGAAATCCTTAATTCAGAAAATGACATATTATTTATATTCAAACACTGTAAATCAAGATGTAGTAAATAGTGTGGGAAATTACACGTTTCAGACAGACATTGGGAATTCACAGCTGGTGCGTGTCACTTTCCTCATTACGTAAGATAGAGCTTGTTGTTTATTGAATTATAAACACTTTTAAAAACTGTAACGAAAATCTACCTACATCTATATCTCCGGGGGCCTTGCTACCTAATGCATGTAGCCATACTTTGGCAACTGCTGCATAATATTAAAATGAAGACCCGTCGAATACGCTACCTTTTGTGATTTGGTTACCTGCGACATATCGTGTCCTGAATTTTTTCCATATTATAATGGTTACTGTTACACATGTACCTGAATATCGTGATGAAAAAACGACAAAGAAAAATACGAGGTGAGAGAAATGTATTCGCATTTTTGTAAGTTGTTTTTTTCTCGTGTGGGTTGGTGGGTATGCGAGTGTGCGTTAATTATTTTTACATGGAACACGATACGTCTCTTCGTTTTAAAAGCAAACGGGACTGGTGTCATTGTAGACTGTTTGGTTGAGCTTGGTATTGTGGTATTTGGGAAGGGATAAAAATGTGAAATAGAGAGTAAGACAGACAGAGACAGACAGACAGACAGAGCGATGTAAGACAAACTTGAACAGAGAAAGCTCACAAAAATCTTCGAATCTGGCGTGTTATAAGGTGAAATGGAGGGAAAAGACCCCAAAATAAATTAAAGGCATTGAATACCACTTGTATTTCCAAAGAACAATAGAATAAAAATAAACAATCATTATTTTGTTTAGATCTGCAAATTGAGAACCATTTCATGTAAATTGAGAAGTATTTTCAATAAGTATGGAAGCATTCTAATTGGATGTGGGAGGGCCGCTCATTCAGTTCTTCATTTACATTTGACATAACAGCACCGGGAAACCATAAAGAAAGACAAATTTAGCAGAAACTTCCATATTAACACTTCCGTCCAGATAAAATCAAAGTACAGAAATATCGCGGTATTGTTTGTGGTGTATATAAGATATGCTTGACAGCCCGGCGATTCAAGTTACAAACACACGATCCAGTCCGCGAGTGATTTGTTAGTTCATCAAAATCTTGGTTTAAATGTACGCATTGACTTCACCACAGTTGTTATCGCTTATTATAACCTCTGTTGTAATACCTCACTCTGAATGAAACACCGTGCACGGGGTGGTCTATTTCGCGTTGTTTTATGCGGGGAATGGTTGAAAGGGACTTAACCCTTACTGCTTGTTGATGTAACATTTTGGTGCTTATTTCACATTAATGGTTTTATATTATTGATACATACGGACTGTACTTTAACATAATCCTTTAAAGTATAAGGTAAAACTTAATACGGCTTTTTTTATCAACTTTTATCCAACATTTGCTTGTCTCTGAAGTAAACGTTTTGCCTGGCTAATATCAACCACGCTTGTTATAAAGTATTCTTATAGATTTTAAAAATATCTGTTTTAATTATTAAAGGATTGGAATTTCTCAAATCAATGAATAAGTTTTCTCATTTAGTGTAGATAGGGTTTACCGCTCGACTCCCTGCGTTGAAATGGAACCTTGAATTTTCAAATTTGAAATTTGTAAAAATGCTTTAACTGAAAATGTGATGTATAGGATGTGGGGAGTCCCCTGTAACATTTGGTTTTAAAAACATTTAAAGATTCTTTTGTATTTAATTAACTAAAGCACGTGTCAATCAATACTATTGGTAAATATTGTTCACCAAAGTTTTAAAAAAAAGTCCTGTAAAATAAGGAAAACGGTTGTCAATATAATAGTTATATATATCTTATTTTCCCCTCAACTAAAGATAAACAAACATTGATATTTTTTTCGTAGTGCCCCTTTGAAATATTCTTTGCACTGGTTCACATAAAACAAAACACACCCCCTCCTTTTTATCTTGAAATTTCAGACTACAAAGCAGTCAGTGTGCGCCTCATTTCTTGACATTGAAGTAATTTTTTTCTCCCACCGAGAAAATCGTATTCATCTTTCTTGACGGGAAGCCGACTACCTTGGAAGTTTTCCCTTTCTCTGTTTAGAGTATAAAACTTATCCCGTTGATCCTGGCTTCCGTGACGTCTTGAAATATACATCGCTGTTTGTTCTTTGTAATGCAATATTTTATGCAACACGATAATTGAATAAGAAATTGTACATGCAATGCAATTTGTTTTCAATTGTGTTAATTTTCTTTCTACTGAAATCAATTACCGCATACTCCGTGAAGTTGGATGTTGGTAACAGCGACACCACGGATTTCAATGGGGCCTTATTTCATTCATTTTTCCTGGGGGCATAAATCTAAGATTCTCCGATTTCGATTTGATTGAATTCTGTAATTTTGTGCATATGCTTCTCCTTGAGACGGATGGTAAGTAAAAGACACTTCCATTATTCGTTTTATTAACTGCCGAGGTTTATTGCATTTTTAAGATGTTATATTTCTAATTCAAGAAAAACGAGATGAAGGCGTGTTAAATGCTATTCTCGGATATAAATTACTGACCTCGAATAACATGATCCATTCAATCTATTTAATGAAATTCAATATACTAGGTGAGATGTACTATGCAATGATGTACTCATGAATATATCGATGTTGGTGATGTTTAGATCATTATTGATGAGAGAGAGAGAGAGAGAGAGAGAGAGAGAGAGAGAGAGAGAGAAGGGGGGGGGTGATTTACTACGTATTGTTTAACGTCCAGCTCGATAATCTTTCACTCAGATGGAGACGTCACCAGTGCCGATGAAGGGTTGCGAAATTGAGACATATCTTAATTCGGCGCTTACGGCCTTTGAGCAGGGAGGGATCTCTGTCGTGCCACACCCGCAGTGACACGGTACCTCGGCTTTTTGCGGTCTCATCCGAAGAACCACCCGATTTAAAATAGTCGCCTCTTACGACAAGCAAGGAGTATTGAGGACCTATTCTAACCCGGACCCCCACAGAGAAATAGAGAGAGAGAAAAAATAGAGAGATAAATGAATAGAGAGAAAAATAGAGAGAAATTAATAGAGGGGGAAAATTAGAGAGAGAAATGGAGAGAGAAATATATAGAGAGAAGAGAGAAAAATAAATAGAGAGAAAGAAATAGAAAGGAATAAAATGAAAGAGGGAGAGAAAGATATAGAGAAACAGAGAGATATGTACTTTACGAATCAGACCTAACAACCTGCTGTATAGTTCAATGTTGCATATCGACCTTAAACAGTTTTCAGATGACAGATTTTATTCAATGTAGTCTCTGATAATAATACAGATAGTTTAGAGATTTTTATCAAGTGTGTACCTAAATTTGGAAAATTTGTTTTTATACGGCTTACCCGGATGGAAACATTTATAAGATAACGGAATTGTTTGAATATAGTCTTGATGAACTGTTGGATAAATTTTGTACAGACTAAAAGTGCTGAATTTTCCAGAAGTTTTAAAACATCTCGCTGAAATATTTCGTCATTTGTGTGTGTGTGTGTCGTTTAAAGGTAGCTTTGCTCCGTTAGATAGATTTTTTTCTCTCTCCATATGATTTCAATTTATAAGCAAGTGCTATATCTGACTATGATAGAATAGAATTGACAGAACTATTTCAACAGACGTCTTCAGAAAGGATTTTTTTTTAAAGACGCTTGATTTTAAACATACTTGACGAAACTATATCACTTAGAACAGGAATTCATCCGATTGTGGTCACACGTTTGTATATAACGCTCACTATCTAACACCACCGGGTCCGATCTTGCATATTAAATTCCGATCAAAAATTATTGTCACCTTTATTTTACCGAGGTTTACACCATAACCATTGCATTAGTAATTTACTATTGCTAAAATGTTTTGAGTAACAGGGGTCCTATCCATTGGCATTATGACCCTAACTGATGTCACAGACAAAACACATCTTTGGACAAACCCATGCTGTACGAAGTTAATATGTTTCGTTTTAGGAACAGAAGCCATGATAGCATTTGATCTGTGACCCCTTATACAATCTCAGACTAGTTTTAATGAACATTTAATTTAGGTCTATTTTTAAAGCCTTGGTACAAAAACCCACAGGTTTCGGAAGTGATTACAGCCAAATACAGATGTTTATCAGGTTTTGTCATCTGACGTTGATAAGCGTGCTACAATACAAAACAATATGTACTGCAAGTCTGAATCCTCTATCTCTAGAAGTTCATATCATATTTGTGTGTTTTTTCAGTAGAATATGGAGAATAGTGATAAAAATAGCGATCTATATATTTCTGATAATTTTGACCTAAGTATTGATGATGTAAACAATGGATGGCTTCATTATACATATTCCAGGGTCTTGTTACTTTGCATTTTTCAGTAACCAATAAAGCGCTATTACTGAGAGTAATAGGGTATTTTTACCTTTCAGAATATGAGCCTTTGTGGAGTATGAAGAAGGAAGCTTTTGCGGCATGAGATCACAACTTAGTTATTAAGTTAACTAGTATGGGGGTTGGGCTGAAGCTGATCGTGTTATTACTAGCGGTGCAGAAAGGTCAGCCTTGTCATTTATATCAATGTAGAAATGCTGTTCGTTTTAAATGTCTCATATGACAATTCGTATAACGCTAGGTATAGGTTTACTTCACTTATTAATCGGCGTCCCTGTTTAAATTATCTATTTTCGTTGGGACTAAATAGCAATCAATGTAGTAACGAGTATGTTCTGAGTAAACTCTGAGGAAATTAGATTTGGTATCTACGAAGGTCTGCGTCTTTTAAAAAGATATCTATCTTCTCTAGGTTTTTGCCAAACCTGTAACACGAATATTGTTGCGTCACAAAGTGAAATGACGTCACTTACAACACCCGGTTATAACGGAGGAACCGGAAGTTACACCAGGTACGTCAGTCATATTTTTCTCTCCCTCGTAAGAAGGATGGCTCATAGCGGGTCAACAGGGGATGCTTACTCCTCCTAGGCGCCTTATCACACATCTGATGTCTTCATGAGTCCATGTTTGTGCTGTTCTCGATTTTCCTATCTTAACCTTTTTCATAACCCCAAGCCATTGATTTGTATCAATTTAATTTCAATTCCAATTTGAAATAGATAATGGGAGCATACATAAGTCCTTAATTTATATATAACATGGACATTTTATTTTTATATCGAGTAGAGCAATATTATTATAACTGAACTTCTGCTTTATAACGTCTAGCTGCAGAACTGCAGCTCTCCGAAAAATATATTGAAAAATCGGTCGGTCAACATAATTTTTTCGGAGAGCTGCATTTCTGCAGCTATGTGACGTCATGCACAATCGCTATAGATTTGATGAAGAATGGGTATCCATTCACCAATCAGATCGTGTGTTACAATTGGATTTGCAATTTAAAAATGAAATAATAATGTTTGAAGATAAAGGTCAGGTCATGTCCTTTGTTCTGTCTTGTTTCTTTCCATCATCGCAGGACTTGAAATATTTAACACTGCTTGTAGTAGTTTAGAATTTAACTCATTTACCCTATTTTTCAGCAATTTGGATTGTTACTGGGTACTTGATGCTGGGGCAGACGACATGAGAATTTTGATGTTTGTGACGTACGATATCTCTTGTCCTAATGACAAATTCTACATCCACGATGGTAAGTTTCAGCATTCGTTGTCAACTCCCATCTCATTATGTTACTTAGTGTGAAAGCCTGTCAGACATTGAAATCAAATGATACATATTGAAAATTTCCGTGTACATTTGCTCTACAAATTTCTCAGATATTTAAATGCTTTCTTTTTTGTAAAGGTCCAAATGGCACTTATCCAAAGACAGCAGATGGACTGTGTGGTAAAGCCGTTGCCACGCACTACTCCACGTCACAAAGATATGCTTACGTCAGAATGACGTCAGATGCTAGTGTAGAACTTGCTGGCCTTCTTGTGGAATACGTTGCAGCGAAAGACTACTGTAAGTTAGTTCGGGTTGATTGATTATCGATTTGTCAAAGAACTACTTCATTTATCTTCTGTGTTACAATGACGACGAATTGAATTTGTGTTTAGGATTTCCAATGTACATATATGTAGTAGTCCCACTTTATGGAATATTTTTCTTTTAATTACATAACTTGCTTTGCTTTAGATATTAGCCCATTAAGTACATTCATCAAGAATCTTAAACAGAATATGCATTCTTTTACATATATCCGTTTATCTGATCAAGATATGGGGCTCACGGTGGGAGTGACCGGTCGACAGGGGATGCTTACTCCTCCTAGGCACCTGATAACACATCTGATGTGTCTAAGGGCTCGTGTTTGCCCAACTCTCTATTTTGTATTGCTTATAGGAGTTATGAGATTGATCACTGTTCGTTATTCTCACCATTCATACCTTTTCAACTGTTTTCTCTGTGATGGGTTAACCCTTTGACGCTTCTGTGTGTTTATTTCTCCATAACTTACAACTGGATGTAAATTTCTCAGTCCATTCGAAATGAAACGTCAGTGACCGGGGACTTTGGAAATTAACATGGAATGCCATGTGTATTTCAATTTCTATTTGGCAGTATTTTGTTGTTTTCATTTTTATTTCAAATATAGATATAAGGAATCAGTGTCTTGTTTGTTAGGTGTGTAGGGTTATTAGTTACAATGGAAAACTTTCTCCATTGTAATTGATCACCTTACATACCCGATAAACTAGACAGTGCTTCTTTATATATCCACTGAGATATAGTAATACGATATTAATGTCTTACGTACATCATGTGCGTAAACTACGGTGGGTCATGCCACTTCGCCTTCAGATCTGAGGATGTTAGTGCTGGTTTCGTGATCACAAAAGTTTTACCGACGACATGTCAGACGAGACAGTAACAGGATCCTCTTCTATTATTGAAACATGCATTCGCGTCCCTATATTTGATGACTCGACAGCATGGCGTATTTCTCTGTTGGAATGGATCAGTGGAAAGAAAAACTGTTTCCCACCAATGGGTCTCATTGCCGAAATGTTGGATTGTGGACATCTGTTAAACGAGTATGGCGGTTGGCCATTCCACCATGCTCAAACACCCAACTAAGCCATTAACAATCAATCAACATAAGTTGTACTTGCTCTTATTAAAACCCTTCGGTTATTTTCTATTAATGCACAATGTATTTCACGACAACGTGCGGTATGTTTACGTCCTTTTGATAAACGCAAGTTTATCTGTTCTCACAACGGAAGATAACCATTATGACATCACAGCTTAGGTGCGTGTTCTTTTTTCTTCAGCGGGTAGTGGTTGTGGCGGGAAACAGGTGCTGACGGCCACAGATACATCCCAGTATTTATCTTCCCCAAGCTTTCCCAGTCAGTATCCAAGGTACTTATACATATCTCAATAAATTATGCCAAATGTCCAGTAAGTATCCAAGGTACCTATTTATATAGCTCAATAAATAATGCCAAATGTCCAGTAAGTATCCAAGGTACTTATTTATATAGGTCAATAGATAATGCCAAACACCCTTACTGATGTTAACGTCCATCGTCGGAAACCCACACGGTTGATTATGCTTCGTTCCTTTCTCCATCACCCGTGGGTCCATTCATTCGTACTCACTCTTTCTCATGAATAATTAATGAGGCAATTTGACTGGGCGTTCATAGTACAGCCTGAACGAATTTGTCCAATCAACAAGACACTTTCAGTCCAATTTCGGTATACAATTGTTGTGATAACAAAGCTAATGCTACCTATAAAACAGAATAGTTCCGTTACAATAACGATTACTTTGATTAGACGATATTGTTGAATATTTATTCATGAGCACGAGTGAGTAGGAATGAATGGACCCACGGGTGATGGAGAGAGGAACGAAGCGTAATCAGCCGTGGGTTTCCGACGATGGTTAACGTCAAATGAAATATCAAAGTCTGTTATATACATGTAGATAAATTTGACATGGAAATTCCCCATATTTTTATTGAATAAATTATAGAAATTAAGGTTGATATAAATCCCCCGTACCATATATCTGTCTAATGGTAGGATTTATTTCAACATACATGTAGCTTGACCGAACTTGAATATGTTTGCTTCGACGATCACATGCTTTGATTATATATATCTTATTTTGATTTTATGTCACACGTTATATTTCAGTGACAGTAACTGCCGGTGGACAATCAATAATTATTTTGGGACTGTGGAACTACAGGTCCTGATGTCTGATATAGAGGCTGGGAATCCTGCCTCGTGTAACTATGACCATTATGAAATCTATGATGGTAGGTGACGTGTTTGTAGTCATATCTTCTGCTAGTTACTCTACAGTTATTGGTATGCTACTTCTTTTGAATATGACCACAGGAATTGTCTCTTACATACATGTATATAGATCTAACAAGCACATTATGGAAGCTAACGGTGTGGTTGATACAGATGTAAATGACCATATTGAAAGAATGTAATACGGTGATACTCTGATGTTATAACGTACTTTCTTGGCTAGAAATATCAAACGCCAAAGACATCATTTCGCAATCTAAATTCTATGGTCGTTATTTTGATCTAGTTTGCCAATACAACCTATCATTGGGTCAAATGCTGTCTGACGTGTTTCAATCCAATTGTTGGGCCGTTCTTGGCACATTGAATTTGACTACGGATAACTTGTTTTACCTGATCAAGATATAGGGCTCATGGTGGGTGTGACGGGTCGGCAGGGGATGCTCACTCCTCCTTGGCACCTGATCCCACCTCTCGTATATATTCATAGGTCCGTGTTTGCCCAACTCTCTATTTTGTATTGCTTATAGGAGTTATGAGATTGATCACTGTTCGTTATCTTCACTTTTCGCTGATAACCGCAAAGAATGAGAAATGCTCTGTATGTTGATTTCAGGAGAATACATGTGTGAACACAACACCATTCATAAAGTATGTCAGGAATACGAGGATGTTCCGGCTTATAACTACACCTCAAATGGTACCTCCCTAGTCGTCAAGTTCTTCAGTGATGGTTCAGTAAACCGCCGGGGTTTCTTTATGAAATACAGGTGCGTGGCCATGTGTTCTCTGTGTAGCTATGAAATACATCTGCGTGAACACGTGTTCTCTGTAGCTATTCTTTGAATATCTCCTGTAATATTTACCTCTGTAACCCAGTACTCTCTCACTATTTACCTCTCTCTCTCTCTCTATCTCTCTCTCTCTTTTTTTTCATTCAAACATTTACTGAATACATTTCCTCTGCATGCGTACGAGTTAGAATTTTCAGCATATATGTAATATATGTAGTATTTATGTGCATGCATTATCCTGTACGAACAATATTCTCAAATTAGAATATAAAGCTCTATAAAATTCTCATTTATGGTCATGAAGCCAGGTGTCCTTAAAGAAATCTGAAATAATCATCAACCCATTAGATAATCCAATGTTGTTTATGTTCAGAGCTATCACTGCTTCTACAACAATAGCAAGTACAACTATCGCTGACACAACAACTGAGGAAGCAACAACTGAATCAACAACAACAGAAACAACAACACTGACAACAATATCAACTGCCACCTCAACCTCATCAACCACCCAATCTACAACAAGCTCATCACCATGCACAACAAAAGCAACAACATACATCACAACGACAAAGGCAGAAGGTGAGAATCGTAGTCATGTAAAGTAATGGAATGATGTATCGTACGTGTAGATTCAGGACATGTGCACATATTTCCTGATGCAGAAATGTATGCGAACATTCAAACAAGTTCGTCTTTACAACATTCCTTACACACATACATATTGCATGTTGCATTTGTCTCTGATATAGCATACCCATTCATTACTCCATCAATTCATCCACTCATCAATCAGTCATTCACCTATCCAATCATCCATACTCGTGCTTATTCATTCGTCTATTTATCCATCTATCCACTCATCTATTCAATCATTCACCTATCCATTCATCCATACTCTACTTATTTATTCGTCTATTTATTCATCTATCCACTCATCCATTCAATCATTCACCTATCCATTTATCCATACTCGTACTTATTCATTCATTTATCAATTCATATATGTAATTATTCATTCATCCATATCCTTTTTCAACCATCCATCCATATGCTTATTCATCCATCCATATCCATTTCCTTAATCATCCATCCATATCCATTTCCTTATTCATCCATCCATATCCATTTCCTTATTCATCTATCTATTCATCCATCCATCATTATAATCAGACTTTCTTTTTTTTTTTGAAGGTTTGACGATCAACTTTGAGCTACTCCTAGGATTCATTGGAGGATCACTGTTTCTGATATGTCTAACAGTTGTAATCGTTGTGTGTGTAGTGACTAAAGCTAAGCCACCCTCGGGTAAGACCATCACACCTGTGCAACCCTTCAGACCATATGAAACTGTCAACAAAAATTCAATTCGAATACGAAAAGCCTCAAAAATTCCTAAACAGATTTCATCTCAGAGTGGCGTGGTTCAGAAGGTGCCCCCGTGGTAGAAGAAACATGTATTTATTTGATGTGTACAATTTTTGCAATACTCATGGTCAATGTGATATGTGTTTTATATCGGATTATTTCTGTGAATCTTTCTTTTTGTCTGCCTGTCTGTTCATGTGTTGGAAATTCGTGAGCACTGCAATATCGTCTTAATTGTAAGTGAGAGTGTTTATAGTTGTGAGGTGTGATTTTTGTTAGAGTATGCTTTTCACCGATGCAATTTTCCAAATGACCACCAAATGTATGAATTAGCTTTTACAAATCAGAACAATGCACTGGGAGCTTTGGTATGTTGTGGATATAATCCTCTCCAATACAAACGAGTTGGGCCACTTAGTAAACGTTGACTTTGGAACCTTATCAAATTTAACATTAGGCCACATAGAATTAATTTTTAGATTCTCATCCCCGCCCGCCCCTCTCAAAACGTCCCGCCCCACCGTCTTTTATTTTGTTTTTTAAAAAAAGTGTGCAAAAAAAAGTATCGCAAAAAAAAAAATCGGGTTCGGTATACAAAAAAGTCAGATCATTTCAATGGCTGCCTGACATATTGGCGCGTTGTGGTTGTGAAGTGACGTTTGATTCCAGTCATGTTTGTAATAATCAGAATTCGGAAAGATGTGGTAGTTGTAAAGAACTGGTGCGGTGTGATTTGCAGTGATCCCCAGTCAACCCTTATTGATATATTTCATAATCATATATGCAAGGGAAGTATGACCAAAAGCCTGGTGTTCAGGACATGCATGAAATCGGTCAGGTGACGATATTTGTAGGTCCAGCGAAAACTGATTTAACAGAAATGTCATCAAATGTCAAAGTATGCGACGCTGTATCCTGTGTTGGGAGTTTTATTGAATTTGTGTGTCGTAAACTAAATGATGGTGAATTGAATTCTACTGTTAGTGAAACAACTGAAGTTCGCAAAGTCTCTGCTTTCTGGTGTAACAATGCGCTTAAAATGGAAAGACAATAACCTTGAATGCAAACAATCTGCAACTGATCAACAAATACGGGATCTTGCATGGAACATGACTGGTATTGATGACATTGATCCACTACACACCACGCAAACTGACCTTAAGAGCAAATCTAAACTGCAGGACTTCCTAACCAAACACTGTAGATTGCGCCATTACATGTTTTCTGTCAACAAGTGTGGTTTAGCATCCTGCTTAATTTGCAAAGCTCCTACACTTCCTGAAGAAGTCTTTAATGATTTGTGTCACCTTCCTGATCCTACACCAAGTGATGGGGAGAAGTATAAATCCTTCAATGATGTTTACAAAACAAATACATCTGAAGACTTCAGACCTTCATTAAAAGTATCTCTGAATGGACAGTCAGGAATATCTGCTCATGGAATGCCCTTTTCTCCATCTTCACAATATGCCAAAAATGTGGAAATGGTTATATTATGTAGTCAGTGTGAAAAACCAAGAGTACTCTATTGTAAAACTGTTGTCAGAGGTACTTCAAGAACACAGTTACAGAGATCTTTGAATGATTTAGAATATTCATGTGGGTCAAGTTTTATTGATGTTGAATGTGAGGACTCTCATATCTTGAAAAAAGTTTTTGTCAGAAAAAATTTGAAGTGCAGTTATACTATTGAAATTCCATATTTTTCTGCAGGATTTGAACCTATTTGTTATTATTGTGGTGATGATGATGGTCTTCAGGCATCTGATGATGATTATCCAATATGTTTGAAATGTAAAAATGAAGGAAAGAAAGTTGTAAAGAGGCGTACACGTACAAAATAAATTGTAAAATCAAATTGGTATACATTTTGTGAAATTAAAAGATTAAATATTGTTTTGTTTACTCATATTTTTATTAGCATTAACGGTGTAAAAATATAGAACAATTGTTATCAATGAAAAGAATGTGAAATGAATATTTTTAAAAAATAAAAAATAAAATCCACCCACCCACCCCATTTTTTTTGCAAATCAGGATGAGAATCTATATATTAATTTTATGTGGCCTTACCTATAAGATATGGCCTTTGAACCAAAATATTGTGGAATATCCAAGGATGATAGTTTGTTTTTTATTGGCTGTGTTAAAACATATCAAGAAGAATTGTAGATGATTGGTATGTTCGGATTATTTGATGAGTGCCGTATCAAACTTTTTAAATTTCAATGCATTAAAAATGGAATAATTGAATAAAATATGTTTTGCGAAATACAAAAGCAAAGGACTGAATGACGGTTATAAAGAACATATATATGTTAATGTGCATGGTAGTACCATCCTTGGACATATTTATAAATTGATTTTTTTTTAATTCGAGAATCATTATTTTGATTTGACACATGTTGACTAGCTTAGTAGCTGGAAATCATGATTTTGTTTTATCATATATTCTATGAATGTTACCACTCTGTGTTCAAGCTGTTGACATAGCATGTTCTAATCGTCTGGTCTATGTGGATAAAGATGCAGTGATGATTTCTTATTGTAATGTGTAACATTGTTTGTTAATAAAATTTGTTAACTTTCTTAAAAAAACACATTTCGCTTTGCATTCTGTAGCAGTGAAGTGTGATGCGATTCAAGAGATATAACTGGTGTGTCCAGGGGTCCGTGTTTGCCCAACTATCTATTTTGTATTGCTTGTAGGAGTTATGCGGTTGATCACTGTTCGTTATCTTCACCTTGCATATAACTCCAAATCTCTGCAGGATAGTTTTATAAATTTGTCAAAGTTTACAGAAGTCATGTGATGCTTAGTCCGAATTCCCTCTATCAAAATTTCCATCACATACAAGTAATAATTTACAGCAAATATGATGAATAATAGGGAACAGATTATCATTCACTTGAAATATATGGATATAAATTATGTTACTGAATATCTTATCTTAAAGTGAAAGTCAAGGTCATATACCTTCCACGGAATCCACATTATAAACACAATCTTCGGTATGAAAAGGGAAGATAACGAAAACTGAGCAATCTCATAACTACTATAGAGAATACAAAATCGAGAGTGGGGCAAACACGGATTCCTGTACATATTGGAGGCTGATTAGTGCCTGGGAGGAGTAAGCGGCCCCTGTTGACCGGTCACACTTGCCGTGAGACATATCTTGATCAGGTAATTGGAGTAATCCGTGGTCCAAATCAATATGCTAAGATCGGCCTAATAATTGGTATGAAACGCGTTAGACTGCATTCGAACTAATGACATGGTGTATTCAGTTTGTAAACGTGTGTCCTAAAAACCTGTTACTTTCACTACTTGGTGAAGGGGCAGTCGCTACCTATGTTAAGCTGCTTAGCTTTGGAGCGGCTGTGAGATCAAGGGTCTCCCTTGTGCAAAACTAACACGCTTACCAGCCATAATCTTCCGTAATGCGTCTCGATAACGTCAGTCATGTCATGGGCTTTGTATACAGAAGTCTTTTGTAACATTCAACAAGACCATTCCATGTAAATTTCAAAGCAAAAGAGATACGGCTTACTTTTGACGATTAAATTGATTGATTGAATATTGCTTAACGTCCATCTCGAGAATTTTTCACTCATAGGGAGACGTCACCAAGACCAGTCAAGGGCTTCAAATTTAGGCCTTTGCTCGGCACTTACGACCTTTGAGCAATGAGGGTTCTTTAGCATGCCACACCTACTGCGACATGGTGCATCCGTTTTTAAGGTAATCTCCGAGGACCCGTGACACTCACACCTCATGTCGAACGTTTGGCGACGGAACTGTCATTACCTGTTTTAACGACTTAGGTCTGTTTCGGCCGGAATTCTTACCCCCGGCGTCCCGCATGCGGGGCGAAAACTCTAACCTCTAGGCCACCGCGGCGATTAGAGGTTAATAATATGGTGTTTAGAGGTTAATAATTTGACGCTTAGAGTTTAATATTTTGACGTTTAGAAGTTAATATTTTGACGTTAAAGGTTAATAATTTGATGTTTAATTGTTCGTATTTGATATTTTGACGTCTAGAGGTCAATAATTGAACGCTTAGAGGTTAATAATATGGCATTTAGAGGTTGATATTTTGATGTTTAATTTGACTTTTAAAGGATAATAATTTGATGTTTAGAGATTGATATTTTGGTGTTTGGAGGTTGATAATTTGACGTTTGAAAGTTAATAATTTGACGATTAAAGGTTAATAATTTTATGTTTAAAGGTTAATGATTTTATGTTTTGACGTTTTGAGGTTAATACTTTGACGTTTAGTGGTTAATGATTTGATGTTTAGATGTTAATGATTTATTGTTCAGAGGTTAATAATTTGATGTTAGTGGATAGTTGAAAGCTAAAATCATAGTCCGTGTATTGGCATTCTCTACCAAATTAATTTAACGTTAAACCATTAATCATAGGTCATATAAATCTAAATCTGTTATATGCGCTTGGATGTGCATGTATCCCTACTGATAAAATGTCATACCATCTGAAGCACCTACAGCATATAATGGGTAAGGCTGACAAGGATATTGTTAACCATGATAACCAGAGCGCCATATAGGGGATGCTTACTGCTCCTAGGCACCTGATCCCACCTCTGGTGTGTTCAGGGGTTAGTGTTTGCCCAACTCTTTATTTTGTATTCGTTATAGGAGTTATTAGATTGATCACCGTCGTTATCTTCACCTTTCATAGTTATCATGCACATGATAAATATTTTCAATTGATATTACCAATATTATTAGATACATCATATTTAGAGAGGAAAAACAACTACACGGGAAGAAGAAAAAATGCCTTTGGTAAATGTAAAGCTTCATTTACCAAACAGTTCTCCAACGCAACCGTGTGGCAAATCTAGAGGGAGTCCTTTGTAATATTCAGCAAGTTTATTCCATGTAAGTTCCAAAGGAGAGGACATTCTGAGTACTTTTGACGTTTAGGGGTTAATCATTTGACGGGATTACATCCCCTCCTTTCAGTTGAACATTTTTAACATTTTGGGGTCTTCATCTCTCCTGTTTTAGGGAGTGGAAATGTACAATGTTTGGTGGAACCTCCACTCCACGCCACCCTTTGATTTGTTTGGATCCGATCAACTGGAAATATGTTGATATCGGATTACCATTTTCTATTAAAGAAGAAAAAAACGCTTATCCATCATCCAATATAACCTTTATGTCTTTCTCTCTGTGCCAACGCCTACCTTGACACTGTGCCTCAATCTTTTTTGTTTCATCTTCAAGACCCGCAACTTACTTCTAGATGACGAGCGTTTGGCGAAAGTGCAATCACTTTGTATACCTACCTTTTGATTTTAACGCGGCAATATTTACATTTACTATGTTTAGCCTGCTTGTTTTCGATTGAATGCAAGGTGAAGATAACGAACAGTGATCAATCTCATAACTCCTACAAGCAATACAAAATAGATAGTTGGGCAAACACGAACCCCTGGACACACCAGAGGTGGGATCAGGTGCCTAGGAGGAGTAAGCATCCCCTGTTGACCGGTCACACCCGCCGTGAGCCCCATATCCGCAACTATGAAGACATCAAAGGTGAAGGTAACAGTAATCAATTTCAGAACTCCTATAAACAATACAAAATAGATAGCTGGGCAAACACGGACCCCTGGACACACCAGAGGTGGGATCAGGTGCCTAGGAGGAGTAAACATCATCCCTTGTCGACCGGTCAGACCCGCAGTGAGTCCCATATCTTGATCAGGTAAACAAGATTATCCGTAGTCAAGTCAGTGTGCCACGAACGGCTTAACAATCGGTATGAAACACTTCAGACAGCATTTGACCCAATGATAGGTTGTATTGCATGACAAACTAGATCGTTATAACGACCATAGAATTTGCGAAATGTTGAATTTAAACGAGACTATTGAAACCTCTGCACCATCAACCATGTCAGTAGCCTGTCGCGATTTAAAAGCTGACCGTACACAGAATAGGCTCTTCCGTATCGAATCAGTCGAGAGAGATAAACACTATATGCTGGTGATAATGGAATATTGCTACAGAAATATGGGAAGTTGACGATGGAGAGGCTGAAAGCATCCCATTTGTCATAACGTTGAGTTGTTAGTTTGCCGTTTCAGTAAAATATCTAAGTATGAAGCAGAAGTGCACGACCCTGTGGTTTCTTTTATTTCGAGGTCACAGGGATATGTTGAATCGACATATGAATGAAAATTGTTATTTTTAATAGATAAAACGTTGTCGATTTATCTAAATGTCGAATTGAAGGCAACAGCAAAATATTTTTTTCTTCTCACGTAGGAGTTTTGAATAAATTCTTCATTGGAATATATAAACAGGTCAGCTAACAAAGGAGCACAATTCGCTCCCATGGGAATTCTAACAGACTATTAGAAGACCTGATCACTAAAGACTATGAAGGTACTGTCAATGACGAAGTTTAGCATATTTTATTTCAACTTCAGATTACTTGTGCGTGGAATCAGATTGGTCTTCAACAAAGCAATTTTTTGGATGACTGATCACGAGATATGAATGTTTCTGTTTTCCATTTTTGTTAAAGAAGCAACTGTCTTTGAGCTGACAAAGCTAGTAACAACATTGTCTTTGTTTGTAAGGCTCATTATTACAACTGTATTTTAAACGAACTTGGCATTAATTCCACTTTTGGTAATCATACTTATACTCCAACTGCCCTTTCAAAAGATGAAATTCTTCAAAACCATGCTTCAGTTTTAGACACATTTAATATTCCAGTCAATGGGTCGAATGAATATGAGTTACTGTACCTATACTGGATTCCTAAACTACATAAAAACCCTTACAAACAAAGGTACATTGCTGGATCCAGTAAGTGCTCTCCCAAGCCCCTATCTTTGCTCCTCATGAAAATGTTAACAGCTGTGAAGGAGAAACTTCAAACTTACTGTGCGACTACATATGCCAGAAGTGGTGTTAATTAAATGTGGATTCTAAAAATTTCTAAAGAACTTTTAGTAAACTTGAAATCACAGAATTTTTCCCAAATCAATAGCATTAAAAGCTATGACTTTTCAACACTATACACGACCATTCCTCACGATAAATTAAAGACTAGACTTTTTGACATCATAGACATTTGCTTCTTCAACAAAAACGGAAAACGGAAATATTCATATCTAGTGATCAGTCATTCAAAAACTTACTTTGTTAAACACCACTCTGATTCCACGTACAAGTACTCTGAAGTTGAAATAAAAAATATGCTAGAGTTCCTCATTGACAATATTTTCGTGGTCTTTGGTGATCAGGTCTTCCAACAGTCTGTTGGAATTCCCATGGGCACGAATTTTGCTCCTTTGTTAGCTGACATGTTTTTATATTCATATGAAGCAGAATTTATTCAAAAAATTCTACGTGAGAAGAAAAAATATCTCGTTGTGACCTTCAATTCGACTTTTAGATATATCGATGACGTTTTGTCTATTAACAATGATAGTTTTCATTCATATGTCGATTTGATATATCCCTGTGAGCTCGAAATAAAGGACACCACATAGTCGTCCACTTCTGCTTCATACTTAGATATTTTATTGAAAGTAGACATTAACGGCAAACTGACAACTCAACTGTATGACAAACGGGATGATTTCAGCTTCTCCATCGTCAACTTCCCATATTTGTGTAGTAATATTCCATGATCACCTGCATATGGTGTTTATATATCTCAACTGATTCGATATGCAAGAGCTTGTTCTGGGTATAGTAAGTTTTTAGCTCACCTGAACCGAAGGTTCAAGTGAGCTATTCTGATCACATTTTGTCCGGCGTCCGTCTGTCTGTCTGTCCGTCTGTCTGTCTGTCCGTTTGTCCGTAAACTTTTCACATTTTCGACTTCTTCTCCAGAACCACTGGGCCAATTTCAACCTAACTTGGCCAAAAGCATCCTTGGGTGAAGGGCTTTCAAGTTTGTTCAAATGAAGGGCCATGTCCCTTTCAAAGGGGAGATAATCACAAAAATGCAAAAATAGGGTGGGGTCATTTAAAAATCTTCTTCTCAAGAACCACCGGGTCAGAAGAGCTGAAATTTACCTGAAAGCTTCCTGACATAATGCAGATTCAAGTTTGTTCAAATCATGGGCCCCTGGGGTTGGATGGGGCCACAATAGGGGATCAAAGTTTTACATACAAATATATAGGAAAAATCTTTTAAAATCTTCTTTTCAAGAACCACTGAGTCAGAAAAGCTGATTTTTACATGAAAACTTTCTGACATAGTGCACATTCAAGTTCGTTCAAATCATGGCCCCCGGGGATAGGATGGGGCCCCAAGTGGTGGATCAAAGTTTTACACACAAATATATAGGGAAAAATTTAAAAATCTTCTTCTCAAGAACCACTAAGCCAGAAAATCTGAGATTTACATGAAAGCTTCCTGACATAATGAAGATTCAAGTTTGTTCAAATCATGGGCCTCGGGGGTTGGATGGGGCCACAATAGGGGATCAAAGTTTTACATACAAATATATAGGAAAAATCTTTAAAAATCTTCTTCTCAAGAACCACTGAGTCAGAAAAGCTGATTTTTACATGAAAACTTTCTGACATAGTGCACATTCAAGTTTGTTCAAATCATGGCCCCCGGGGATAGGATGGGGCCCCAAGGGGGGATGAAAGTTTTGCATACAAATATATAGGGAAAAACTTTAAAAATCTTCTTCTCGAGAACCACTAAGCCAGAAAAGCTGAGATTTACATGAAAGCTTCCTGACATAATGAAGATTCAAGTTTGTTCAAATCATTGGCCCCTGGGGTTGGATGGGGCCACAATAGGGGATCAAAGTTTTACATACAAATATATAGGAACAATCTTTAAAAATCTTCTTCTCAAGAACCACTGAGCCAGAAAAGCTGATTTTTACATGAAAACTTTCTGACATAGTGCAGATTCAAGTTTGTTCAAATCATGGGCCCCGGGTGTAGGATGAGGCCACAAGGGAGATCAAAGTTTTACATACAAATATAGGAAAAAGCTTTAAAAATCTTCTTCTCAAGAACCATTGGGTCAAAGAAGTTGACATTTACATGAAAGCTTTCTGACATAGTGTAGATTCAGGTTTGCAAAGGGTAGTTTGGGCCATAATAGAGACTAAGGTTTTAGATGCAAATATATATGGAAATTCTTCAGATATGGGCCAAGGTGACTCAGGTGAGCGATGTGGCTCATGGGCCTCTTGTTAAATCGAGGTAAGCTACTGACAAACAAGTTGATGGTACAGGGATTTCAACAGTCTCGATTGAAGTCAGCATTTCGTAAATTCTATGGTCGTTATAACGATCTAGTTCGTCAATGCAACCTCACATTGGGTCAAATGCTGTCTGACGTGTTTCATACCGATTGTTAAGCTGTTCTTGGCACACATTGATTTTGACTGCGGATAACTCTGTTTACCTGATCAGGATATAGGGCTCACGGCGGGTGTGACCGGTCAACAGGGGATGCTTACTCCTCCTAGGCACCTGATCCCACCTCTGGTGTGTCCAGGGGTCCGTGTTTGCCCAACTTTCTATCTTGTATTGCTTGTAGGAGTTATGAGATTGATCACTGTTCGTTATCTTCACATTGCATGTTAAAAACTATAGTCTATAATTTATCGTGAGGAATGGTCGTGTAAGGTATTGAAAAGTCGTACGTTTTGATGTTGCTGATTTGAGAAAAGTTTTGCGATTTCGAATTTACTAAAAGTTCTTTCAACTTTTTTAGAATCCACTTTTGATTTACACCACTTCCTGAATATGTAGTCATACAGTACGTTTGAAGTTTTTCATTCACAGCTATTAATATTTTCTTGAGGAGCAAAGATATTGGCTTAGTAGAACACTTACTAAATCTAGCAATGCATCTTTGTAAGTGTTTTTATGAAGTTTAGGAATCCAGTATAGGTATGGAAACTCTTATTCATTCGACTCATTGACTGGGATATTCAATGTGTCTAAAACTGAAGCATTGGCATATTTTGTTTCAATTCAGTGGGAACCTGTTGTGTGTCCGTGTGTGAATTTACACAGTCCACGAACTCCGTAACCCATTTTGCGATATTGTTGGAATTTTTCTTTTGTTTATTGTTTTTTTTTTTTACATTTCATTTGAATTTAGTTTAGATAATGAACACTATGTAATATTCAGTTGTTACATTTACATTGTATTTATGTTTCACGTACTTGAAAGACTCATTATGCTACATTATTTGGTATTTGTATCAAAAATACAGAAAAATATAAATATAGCTTTTTTGAACGGCAGGTGAAGGTCACAAACATTGCAGAAAAAACTGTTTAACAAATAAAAGAAAACATTTCATCATTTATCTTAATGTTAACACAAGGTATCCAGTCACAAAGCACACATCCCAGCCACTCAGCTTCCAAGCATATTGGAAAACTCTTGAGCATGTACTCTGTTTAAGTATGAGAATAATTTCATAAAAGTTTTATAACCTTCATGTTTTAGTATGAATACGATTTAGAGCACGGAGTTTGAGTATTGAAACGTGCTCAAAAAAGTTTTATAACCTTCAGGCCTGGTCTCATACTTTTCAAGGCCAAATTGATTTGGAATTTCGAAGATATATTGAGTTGAGGTTCGTATTTATTTTGCTGAAAAATTTTGAGAGAAGAAAGATAACTCGTAATTGTGAAGGACGAACTTTGCAAAATCAAACAACAGAAGTATTGCTCATTCGATTGTTATTTAAACAATGTTCAAAAGATCTTTAAATATATGTAGGATATATTAGGGTAAGAATATTATATAATGTGTGATGACGTAAAGATTAGTGATTCTTGGGAGAAAGAGTGGCTTTGATATCAAATGAAATAAATCCTCAAACATGGACTCTGGTATCAGCACAAACCATGCTGATATCATTAGTACTCAGGTCTATAATCACATTGTGATAATTACAATACTCTGATATCAGCACATGTCACACGGATATGATTAGTACACAAGGCTGCGTTTTCCAACGATGGATGCAGAGCTCTGAAATATAGAAATGACGAAAAAATCACCGCCGCTGAAACAGAGCTGAAATATGAACTGAAATTCTTATGTAAACTCTCAACCAAACAAAATCGAAAAGTACCAGATACATAAAAGAATTATTGAAATCAATACGACGCTTTAGCTACATTTGTACCTGGGAAATACAATTTTGATATTTACCGAGCTATTTTAAAAGTCACGCTTTTACAATTATTGTGCAAGATGGTCGAATGTGAGTACATGTAGAAATGAACGTTTTCATTGAATGACCGAAATTATCATAAACCGTATCGTTTCTCAATTTTTGTCTGATGTTGGAGGTTCACCTGTACGGCACCTGCAGGTGAACATTAAGTTTTATGTTTTCCTAGGGAAAAAATACAGAATTATTTGATCATATAATAAAATATTCTATGTGAGTGTAATACTTATTGTTCGATTCAGAATGTTACACATTTGGTTTCTGAAATGTATGTGAGATCTGCCATGGAATTGAATATTTTGTATATTGAAATAAAGCATTTCCCCTCTTTTCTAGATACCAATCAAATCTGTTTACAATATACATGTATATGATGTAGATATGCTTATTTTGTGTAAACAACAGGCACTTCTTATCAACTACCGCTGCTTTTATAACTTATAGCCAATACGTATTTGTACATTAATCTTACATTGCACAATGAAAGGTGAAAATAACGAACAGCTCCTATAAGCAATACATAACATACAGTTGGACAAACACGGACCCCTGGACACACCAGAGGTGTAATGTAATGAAGAGAACATCATTTTAATAAAGACCACCACATGACGATGAAAACAAAAGATAGAGCGTCGTTTCCTTACTTTCCAAATTTCCAATTTAGAATAATCAAAAATCAAAGAAAACGACCCTTACCGTTCCTATGCCACCTGTCAAACACTCTATAGGAAAACTCAGGCTAGTGAAGTCAATCTGCGTCGTTCGTATGTTGTAGAACATCCATTCCCCCATCAACAACTCTTAAAAAGAAGAAAAAGTCCATGGAAAATGTTGTTTGTTAAAGTCTTGAAATACCAAAGTGTACACAATTATATTGGTGTTCATGTGGAAACAGTGTGGTCTGCCTGATATTAAGGAAAGTTTGAAACCCACTTGCTTCCTGGGGACACAGAATGAACCCGATAATTACGCATTTCAGGTTATGTACTGGTACAAAGAGTATTTGTACTTATTTCACCATGTCGAAAATTCATCACATTCAGTATAATCATGATTCAATGTTTGTTTTGTACTTAATAATGAACTACTTTTTGTAACTTTTATTGCTGGGTTAACCCTAACCATTACACAAGTTTAATTCTTTCTTGATGATGATGATGATGGTGATGATGATGGTGATCATTATCATCGTCGTCATCAAGTGTGTGGTGTATATGCGAACACTGCCAATCTATTTTTAGACGATGGATAACCTCCTGGCGTATTTTAATCCAGGTCATACTCCCTCCCATAATTCACCGCTCGGCCACTTTCTGTATTATACCCTTGAATAGGACATTTTCAATAATCACGCATATTGTAATCTAGTATGAAGCAATGGATATTTTTCTATGCATTATTTATAAATCCCTATGTCTCATTATTGATGCTAATGTGTTTTATCGTATATTTGTCATATTTTAATTTCAGGATTTTCTTGTAACTGGAAAGGTGCAAGGTGAAGATAAGGAACAGTGATCAATCTCATAACTCTGTATCTGAGAAGAGACCACTGACCTTCCGAAAGTAAACTGGGAAACTTTCTCACTTACCGGCGCGAGCGGGATTCGAACCCGCGCCGACAGAGGTGAGAGCCGTGTGATTTTGAGCGCGATGCTCTAACCACTCGGCCACGGGGACGTAAACAAGAATCACTGGATATACCAGAAGTGGGATGAGGTGTATATGAGTTAGCATCCCCTGCCGACAGGTCACACCCGTCATGAACCCTATGTTTTAATTAGGCAAGCGGCGTAATCCGTAGTCAAAATTAATGTGCCAAGAACAGTCTCAACTGGTATATTGACAGGTTGTATTGCTAAAAAAGACCATAGAATTTGCATAGTGCTAAATTTAAACGAGATTGTTGAAAACTTGTAACATCAACTTTCGGTAGTCTACCTCTATTTAAAAACTAACCACACACAGCACAAACTCTTTCTTATCGAATCAGGTGAGAGGTATATACACCATATGCAGTTGGTTACGGAATATTCCTACATAGATATAGGAAGTTGATGTCATCCCGTTTGACATAAAGTTGATTTGTTATTTTGCCGTTAATATCCATGTTTAAGAACATATTTAGGCATGAAGCAGATGTGGTGTATTTTACCTCGTTCACTGGAACATCGAATCGACATATGAATGAAAATGATATTTAAAGCGTCGTCGATAAATCTAAATGTAAGTTGAAGGTCACATTAAGCGATTTTTTGTTTTGTATTTTCATGTTGAAGCTGAATAAAGTATGTTTTTACATAAACTGACCGCTTATGTAAAACATACTTTAATCAGTTATATCCATTTCTTCCAGTGGTTACATATATATATATCATACATTATGAAATTCAGCATTATAGCAAATAGTACATGGAGCCCCCCCCCCCCCCCCCCCTGACTGCACCTTATAATTTCCTGTTTTTATACTCTGTGCCATATTTGTAGCGGTGATTGTGATTGTGATGATGATGACAATGATGATGGTGGTGATGTTACTGATGATGGTGAAGATGATGATGATGATGACGATGATGATGATAATGATGATGATGATGACGACGATTATGGTAGTGGTGGTAATGATGATGGTGGTGATTGTGGTGGTGATGGTGGTGATGTTAATGATGATTATGATGGTGATGATGGTAGTAAAGAATATGTTAATGATCATGGTGATTTTGGTAATAATGATGATGGTGATGATGATGATGGTTTTGGTATTATTCGTGTTGTTGTTGTCAATGATGATGATGATGGTGATGATGGTGGTGGTGGTGGTGGTGGTGATTCTGTTGGTGGTGTTGTTAATGATGATGATGATGACGATGGCGGTGGTGGTGGTGGTGGTGGTGATGTTGGTGACGGTGGTAATTGTGATGATGAGTATGATGATGGTGATGGTGTGGAGGGGCAGTCTACCTACCTTTACCCACTCACACAGTAACACCTATCATACAATAAACATACCTCCATCCGTGTTTTTCCCGTGGTAGGTTTCCCTCACGGGGATACAGTTCTCGTTGACAGCTATCGTCGTATTGTATCCATTGTCTGTGGTTCTGTACAAGGTGATGTTCACAGTTTCTATCCCAGTGACTCCGAAATACGTATCAGACGACTTAACAGCCCCATCACTTCGCCCTGTAAATAACTATCAGATAACTTAACAGCCCCGTCACTTCACCCTGTAAATAACTATCAGATAACTTAACCGCTCCGTCACTTCGCCCTGTAAATAACTATCAGATAATTTAACCTCCCCGTCACTTCACCCTGTAAATAAGTATCAGATAACTTAACCGCTCTGTCACTTCGCCCTGTAAATAAGTATCAGATAACTTAACCGCTCCGTCACTTCGCCCTGTAAATAAGTATCAGACGACTTAACCGCCCCGTCACTTCGCCCTGTAAATAAATATCAGATAATTTAACCACCCATCACTTGGCCCCGTAAATAAGTATCAGACAACTTAACCGCCCCATCACTTCGTCCTGTAAATAAGTATCAGATAATTTAACCTCCCCGTCACTTCGCCCTGTCAATAACTATCAGATAACTTAACCGCCCCGTCACTTCGCCCTGTAGAGAGAAACAGTCTAGTTCATGCTCAGTCAGCTCTCAATCAAAAATCCCCCTGCAGACTGTAGAAATATACAGAGTACTGAGTATATGGAAAAAATCTAGATTACAATGACCTGACATTTTAGATTCATTAAGATCTTATCATGAGTCGCTTACCTAAAACAACGTTTACTTAGAACATTAGCTAAAAAGGAAAGCGTGCCGAAAATAAGCAGGAGGAAGGTAGCTGTTGGTAAAAAATTCTAAGTAAATACCTAGACAGGTTTGTTCCGATGATTTCAGTGGAGCCCTGTCACAAATACCACTGTCTAAATGGAGTGTGTATGATACGTTCTGCAATACAGACAGCAGCACTTAGACAGTAGAAGATACAGGAAGTGTGTAAGGTAATGTTACAACGCGTGTGTAAGGTTGTATTACAGGAAGTGTGTAAGGTTGTGTTCCTGTGTAAGGTTGTGTTACAGGAAGTGTGTAAGGTTATGGTACAGGAAGGGTGTAAAGCTGTGTTACAGGAAATGTGTAATGTTGTGTTACAGGAAGCGTGTAGGGTTGTGTTACAGGATGTGTGTAAGGTTGTGTTACAGGAAGTGTATGAGGTTGTCTTACAGAAAATGTGTGAGGTTGTGTTACAGGAAGTGTGTAAGGTTGTGTTACAGGAAGTGTGTAAGGTTGTGATACAGGAAGTAGGTAAAGCTGTGTTACAGGAAGTGTGTGAGGTTGTTATACAGGAAGCATGTAAGGTTGTGTTACAGGAAGCGTGTAAGGTTGTGTTACATAAAGTGTGTGAGGTTGTGTTACAGGAAGTGTGTGAGGTTATGTTACAGGAAGTGTGTGAGGTTGTGTTACAGGAAGTGTGTAAAGCTATATTACAGGAAGTGTGTGAGGCTGTTATACAAGAAGTGTGTAAGGTTGTGATACAGGAATGTATAGTGTACAAGCTTAAAGAAAGCTGAATTGTATGTTGTTGATTTACCGGAAGTTTTTGTGGATATGACTTAGTTGTATTGTATAATCAAAATTACTTTATATGGCTGTCTAACCGGGAATTGCAATATATATGACTGTGTAACCGGAAGTGGTAGTGTATACGGCTGTGTAACTGGATTTTACAGTGTATATGACTGTGTAACCGGCGTTTACAGTGTATATGACTGTGTAACCGGAAGTTACAGTGTATATGACTGTGTAACTGGAAGTTGTAGTGTATATGACTGTGTACCCGGAAGTTGTAGTGTATATGACTGTGTCCTCGGAAGTTACAGTGTATATGACTGTGTAACCGGAAGTTGCAGTGTATATAAATGTGTACCTGGAAGTTACAGTGTATATGACTGTGTAACCGGAAGTTGCAGTGTACATTACTGTGTGTTTTCCCTTCTATGTCGTTTGTGCAAGATCCATAGAAACAAGGTCCGACTTTACATATTTTGAACATTAAAAACTAATAAATGTGATAGAAACAGTGAAGTTCTCTAAATCAAGATATCAACTGACTTATAGAATATTTCAGGTTTTGTAATATACTCACGCTTTGGTAGTCTCTGATGTGCCTGATTCTATCCTTTCTCCCGTTCATTGTATTTGTGCCCTCAGCCACCATCATATGACGAACATGGTCAATCTTCAACTGGTATTCATACTATCAGAAATTTAACCATCAGTCGTTTGTTTGACAAAATCAGTACTTTTTCATGAACGTAGTCGTTTACTTAAATTTCTTTTTCTATGATATTTTTGATACTTGTAATGATAGCCATTTTCCCCCATCAATTGGCTGCAATTGTGACTAAACAAAAATCCCACAAGTCGATGACATTTGAGGAGCGTACGTTCCAGCCATGGCGTGTGACGATGACATCACCTTAACTGTGACGCTTCACACTGGCATACTTCATGAAGCGCGTTAAAAACAATTCCTTAAAATTCTAATTCTCGTTGATTCTGTGTGTCACTGTTTAATATTAAAATAGATGTTTATGAACAAAAAAGTAGGAAATTAACGAGACTGATAAAGAAAAGGGGTGATACTTACACTAACAGTGTAGGGTCCTTGAACAGCAAATACCGTCACTGACCCTCTCTCGTATCCTTCCCACCGGTCAGGGTAGCAACACAGCTGATCACTACGTCCGAACAGTAAAACACTGAGTAGATAAAAAGCTAACATAACAATTTCACGATAGTAACTACAAGTAGATTTCAATTGTAGATGTAAGACTTACGTGACCCAGCTTAATATGGATTTCAAATCTAGCAGTAAAGACTCACTGACCCTGCTTTTTATCTTGCGTAATACGTAGAATTCGGTATATGATAATTGCATATGTAGATAAGAGCTCCCGAACCTGTTGTAACTGCATAGTCTCTAGAATTGAGGGGTCGTTCTTTACATACTAATTTTGACTACGTTTATCAGGGCTCATGGTGAGTGTAACCGTCGACAGAGGATGATTACTTCTCCTAGGGATCTCATCCCACCTCTGGTGTATCCAGCGGTCCGTGTTTGCCGTACTCCTGCTTTTGTATTCTCTATAGGAATGAGATTGATCACTATTCGTTATTTTGACTTAATATATTTAGATGAAAGGTCGAAAACTGGTAATGATGATTATCTAAAGAAAAAAATTAGTTTTAGATCAAGGGAACATCCTGTGACATTTTTAAAAAAAACAACCAATGGTTGATTGATTGATTGATTTTACGTCCCATCGAGAATTTTTAACTCATATTGAGACGTCACCAGCTGTAGGTGAAGTACCAGAAATTTAGAACTATCCTTAGCTCTCATGGCCGTAGCAGTGAGAGATCTTTATAGTGCCAACGTCTGCTGTGACACAGGGCCTCCGTTTTTAAGGTCATATCGAAAGATCCGTGATTCTCACTTCTAAATGCCTAGGGTTTGGCGAAGGAGCAATCACTACCTATTTATAAGTCTTAGGTTTGAAATGGTTAGAACAGAGATGCTTCTGTTGGTTCAGCTTTCACGGAATGTAGTAATCACTCAAATTTTCTACACTGTTCTGCCACTCGTGGTTTTCAACACAAATTAAGTCATCGTTTCCTCTGCGTGGACGTTTTTTTCCAGGGTTGGGAAAGGGTGAACTTTAACACCATCCAAAGTAGATATACACCCCTTTCTTTCCTTTATTTAAATTCCGACCGTTCTTGGCACAATTTTTTTTCAAAAGCAATTTCTTACCAGAGTAAACAATATCAACCAAAAGTACACCTGCTGAACATTTCGTTCATATCACCTGACTGGCGTGGTTAAATGCGAAAAATTCCCTGTGTACCGGATGAACTCGAAACGTGATTAAGAAAATCTGTCGTTAGGTCAAATGCTGTCTGGCATTTTTCTTATCAACTGTTAGATCGTTCTTTACATTCTAAAGTTGACTACGGATTACCCCGTTTACCTGATTAAGATAGCGGTTAAACAGTAGGTGTGACCGGTAAACATGGGATGTTTACTCTTCTTAGACACCTGATCCAATCTTTCCTATGTTTGCGCTACTCTTGATTTTGTATTATAAGGATTGTTAGTATATTTGATTGATTTTTGGTGATAATTGTATCACATATCTACATATCTCTAGTGAATCGAAACTAAATCTGAGTATGAATATTGATGAATATGTTTATATTTATACAATGAATCGAAACTAAATCTAACTGAGTATGAATATTGATGAATATGCATATATTTATACAATGAATCGAAACTAAATCTAATTGTGTATAAATATTGATGAAATTGTAAATATTTATCCATTGAATCGAAAGTAGATTTAATTGAATATAAATATTGATGATTTGAATCGAAACTATATCTAATTGAAAATGAATATTAATGAAAACGTATGCAGAAGTAGGACTAATCAAATTGATGAGATAGCATTACCATGCAATAACATAGGAAACACTGAGAGATCCCAAGGAAACGGAGCGTTAAACTAATGAAAAGTTGTTCATTCGAGGCTACAAACTTGCATTAAACACTCCATAACATGCAGAGCTTTATATAATTTAGAAACATTTTCACACTATTTGCCAGTAACATGTCGAATTTTCAAACCAATTTTGCATGTCTGATTTTGTCATTACTTTCAGGGATCGGATATGAGATAGGTATTTTTAAAACCAAATTAACTTTTTATAAGTCAGTATACAATCTGTACATATTTTATCAAATTTTGCAATTAAGGAAATCCAATTTTCTTAGAATGCAATCTTTATGACACACGAAATCAATTGAATGTAGTCTTTTCTTCTAGGGAATGTTCTGCACCAAAAGTTTTGTTTGAAAAAGATAATTTGATAGATGAACACAATCTTTCTTGCTATTCGCACAAGATAGCACGTCGAGGGGACTCCGATAAGCACAGAATGCTGGGTTTGGGGACAGTTGCTCTGTACATACTCCTTGTTGGTATGTTATGTTTCCTTGAGTTATAATTGTCTTCAAATTTAACTGACATACAATCTCTTATTTTTCAATCTGCAAATTCTTTTCAAAATCATTTCCTTGACAAAAATTCACGTACAATGAAATTGAATGTTAAATTCACCATGATTGCAATGTTACTTAATACTTATTGTTGACATTGATTTCGACAATTTAATTAATCAATGCGTGAGATAAAATCAAAAGAATATCACTCATTGTTTATTGAGTATTTTTCATATCCATCTTTAATTGTAATTAATAGCATTTCTTGTCTTTTCATGTGAAGGAAATCAAATTCGCATATACTTCAAACCAGTTACTTGTAAAGTGAAATACAATGCCTTTTTCGGATAGTAAATGTCTATATGTATATATTTTTATCTAGAAATTTCTCTCTCTGATTTTGTGTAACTCATGACGTATAAAATTTACTTTTCATGAATTAATATTGACTATTAAGGTGATTTTTAACATCCCAAATATAAAGATTTTATCGACGTTCTTCGTAAAATTCAGAATCCCGTTTAATGAAATTAACATCAATACAGTGTGCAACCATGGTATTCTGTATATATCTAACTACATAATCATTTTTCGTTATTTTCGCCTTTCATGTTACTGATTGTACGAAATGGGTGTTATCAGAAAAATAAATCTTGTTATCAAACATACTATGAATAAAATAATCCAATGCAAAGTATATTTCAAGGTATAAATATTAAATCATTTATGAAAAACATTGATTTCCAACATAATATTTAATCCAGTTAGATAAATTCATGAATTTAACCGTCTTCGTGTGAAGAATATTACTCACGCACAGAAATACCTATCTAAATGAAAAAAACCCAGGGATGTTTCTTAGAGAAAATGTCTAGTAAATATAATGAGCTTAGAGAGGAGAAGGGAATTAAACCACCTTCAACAAGTATGATTGACAACCACATGTATGGTTATACCATATAGCTCCATTCCAATAAAATCGATTTTTGAATACTTCCCAAATACATGTTCTATGTTTCAAAGAAACCAGAAATGTTTGAAAACTAGCCTCCAATATGATGTATTCTGCTACTTCACCTACAAGGAACATTCAACGTGGATACGATTAACGGTGTCAACATTTTGCACTACGGATATGATGTTTAGTCTTTTTCATGTTTAGCATCATTACCAACAACTACACCGGAAACGGAAACAACGGATTCCACCTCGAATAGTACAGGAAGTAGAACGATGACAGATGTATCAACCGTTGAGGTTACTGATGTTACAGAGGAATCAACCGTTGAGGTTACTGATGTTACAGATAAGACAACCGTTGAGGTTACTGATGTTACAGATAAGACAACCGTTGAGGTTACTGATGTTACAGATAAGACAACCGTTGAGGTTACTGATGTTACAGATAAGACAACCGTTGAGGTTACTGATGCTACAGAGGAATCAACCGCTGAGGTTACTGATGTTACAGAGGAATCAACCGTTGAGGTTACTGATGGGGCACTAACTGAAAACACTCTAGGAACGACACCAGGTATTTGAAAAATTAACTTGTTGAATCGGATACATTTTTCACAGTGCAGCACGAGTTATTTCCCCCTAAATTCAGGGCCGCACAACACGCCGGGGTTCCCAAGTGATTGCGGTATAATCTACTATTTGTGATTGTAATTAAGTGCCAATTAATGGAGTTTTGTAGAAATTAAGTGTAATTACTGACAAATGACCTAACTGTACAAAATTGTTAGTCATTCATTATGTTTCCCGTATGTTATGTTTTCCAGTCCTCGGCATCTTCAGATCAGATTAGTATGATCAGGATATCGTTAGCTTGTCAGCAGACCTTCATTATTGCTTTTTAGCAATATTTTCGACCAACACATAATGAATATGCCAGAAATTACATGTGCGTCCAACGCGTGTAATCATTAATTTGTAATCCTTTCACACTGCAGACAAAAATATATACATCAATTATCAATGAATGGCATATGTTAATCATATCGAATCCGAATCCCCACTGTAGTATTTTTGTTGTTGTTGAAATCTGTTTTCTAATGTACGTGAGTGGTTTAATCCTCTGAAAGTTAATGTTTGTGTAAATCAAAACAAAAGCATCATCAAGCACGTAGCAAGAGAGAGAGAGAGAGAGAGAGAGAGAGAGAGAGAGAGAGAGACGGGGATACTCTGTATATGTGGTTACTGAGGGGCTGTCGATGACAACATGTACGTCTCTTTGTATTGAAAAAGGTCACATCACATTCACTTTATTTTCTTGCGGGTTACTCAGATTTCCTACATTCTTTACGTCATCGTTGCACTCATATGGAAATGCAGTGCTTTGATTTCAATGATCTACTCGTTGTCTGCCAAAAGGGGTACTTAAAGTCCAGTTGGTATGGTGGTGGTAATTTTATCTATAATTTAGACTTTCATGGACAAGATGAAATAATCTGCGTTAGTGAAATGCAAAGACGGCAAAGGAATATATGTATTTGTGTTCAGGATATTTTGATAGTAGTACTCCATTATTTTGATTTATGACATCATTCATAAACAATGTTGATCATTGAAGTGATGTCCTTGGGAATAAGAGAAGTTGTTACGTGTACCTTGTATTGACAAAACATTGAGTTAATGGTTGTCATTTTACTTCAGATTTCCAGCCCCTTTCTGTGCCACTATTTAACTCATCTATACTTGGTAACATAACGGAGTTTCATGTTGGCATGGAGACAGTCGTCATGGAAACAATAACTTTACCGGAGGGATGCTTTCCAGAAGTCTCATTCGTCGCAGGCTTCCCAAGAGTGGAACATGTTGACATCAGGAGAAAAGAGTGTGTGTTTGGGAGGAATGTAAAGAAAGAGCACTTTTGTATCTCACATCTCCACGCTTTTAAATCGGTAAATATGATATTCTAATATCCTACCAACATGCATTAGAGATCCTTTATCATTAATGTTAGAAATGCATGCCATTTATAACAGACGATGTGAAAAATCCAAATACGATAGCGAAAATAAAAGTTTCTGAGAATTTATCACAATACGCAATTTACGAGTTGCCCAATACTTCTTTCCCTTTATAGAACTCTTACGAACAGTGAGGCCCAAAAGATACTTTCGTCCACACGCGGTGGGTACAAATGCTTATCGCTGCCCTCATATATTGCCTAAAAGCCGATTAGAAGACATCATATAACCACCCAACTGCAGGGAAACATAATATTAGTAAGTTTATGAGTATCTAAAAATAAAGTAGCTCAAACAAAAATCGTATCACCATCTTTCTTTGATGAAAATATCACTCGTGCAGAAGAGGAAATAAAAAATAATTTCATATCTAATTTAATGACTTAATTCAAACAAATAGTATTTTTGATATGGTCAGTTTAATGTATACCAATGGTTGATAGATTTTCTTGGTTGGTATTTTGTATGTTTTAATTTGTTGTGTTATGATTATTTTGATACAATGAATATAACAAAAACTACTACAAATACTACAAAATTGAGAGTAAGACAAAGAGGAAGTAAAAAAAAATTTAAATCCCTAGAAAAACAGAAATAGGATCAGGTACCTAGGAGGAGTAAATATCACATCCGCCGTGAGCCCTTAATCCCCATCAGACAAACACAATAACCCGCAGTCAAGATCAGTATGTAAATGACAGTCCAATAATTAGTACCAAACATGTCAAACACCACTCCACTAAATGTCAGGTTGTACTCGTAGTCAAGGGCATTATAACGACCACGAAACAACTGCAAACGGGACCGCTGAAACCCCTGTAACATCAACTTTGTCAGTAGTCTGCCCCGGTTCAGAAACCTACCACACGCAGACCATCGAAAAACAAACGATATCATATGCAGGCAACAAAGGTACACGTTACACAAAGGCGTGAAGCCGATGATGGGGAAGCCAAAGTCGTGTCATAAAGTTGAGCTGTCAACATCAGCCAAATATCGTAATATGAAGTACACGCGGAAACCCCGCGATGTCCCCCTTTTCGAATTCAATGGGATGTACCGAGAAAACAGACCGAGCTGTTGATTCATCTCAATACCGAGCCGAAGGTCATAGCAAGAATCTCCTTCTACTCATGTAATTTTTAAGCCTTTGAATAAACTCTGCCTCAAGAATACAAAAACAAGTCAATTGTCATCTTCACAAGTCAAGGGTTATTGATTCATTACCTCGCACTAACCCTTGACATCAGTGATTATTTTCTACAAAAGTTTGGAACCAATGAGAATACAGTTCTATGTATAACATCACAAAGCGAGAGATTCGAATAAAACACGTGTATTGATACCTACAGTTATGGCTATTTCAATCGTTTAAGCAATATTGTCTAAAGCAAAAGGGTTTCAAACTTGATCTACTATCAATAAACGTAATTAATAATGTAAGCATTACAAATGCGCGTGTGTATCAATACAACAATATGAGATCGCGTCATTTGTATCCATGTACATAATAACAAGATGCAGTGATTTCATTGGATGTTTTATTTATAGTGGATTACGTAATGGTCTAATGAGCCCAACTTTTATATAGCGACTGATGTCAAGGTTTAGTGTGGGGTAACGAATCAATAAACCTTGACTTGTGAAGATAGTCATTTATTACAGGGCAAGATTCGTGTTTACGGGATTCCCCACAGAATGCTGGAAGACTTGCCCCCCCCCCCCCCCCAAAGTCTATGCTAGTCTAGAGCATCCTTTTAAAATCAGATATTAAAGTCAGATATTAAATATGTTCATATTACAGACAGGATTTGAGAGATATATTAAATCTCTTTATATTACAGACAGAATTTGAGAGATATGTTAAATATGTTTATATTACAGTCAGGATTTGAGAGATATTAAATCTTTGCATTACAGTCAGGATTTGAGAGATATATTAAATCTATTTATATTACAAACAGAATTTGAAAGAAAGTTAAATCTGTTTATATTGCAATCAGGATTTGAGAGAGATATTAAATCTTTGTATTACAGACGGGATTTGAGAGTCAAATTGAATATGTTTATATTAACGTCGGGATTTGAGAGAGATATTAAATCTCTTTACATTACAGTCACGATTTTAGAGATATATTAAATCGATTTGTTTTACAGTCAGGATTTGAAAAATATAATAAATATGTGTACATTACAGTCACGATTTGAGAGAGATATTGAATCTGTTCATATTGCCGTCAGGATTTCAGAAATATATCAAATCTGTTTATATTACAGTCAGGATTTGAGAAAGATATATTAAATCTGTTTATGTTACAGTCAGGATTTGAGAGAGAGATATTAAACCTGTTTATACTACAGACTGGATTTGAGAGATATATTCTAAAAATTTCTAAAGAACTTTTAATAAACTTGAAATCGCAAAACTTTTCTCAAATCAACATCAAATCATATGACTTTTCAACACTTTACACGACCATTCCTCACGATAAATCAAAGACTAGACGTTTTGACATCATAGACAGTTGCTTCTTCAACAAAATGGAAAACGCAAATATTCCTTTCTAGTGATTGGTCATCCAAAACACAATTTGTTAAACGCCACTCTAATTCCACGTACAAGTACTCTGAAGTTGAAATAAAAGATATCCTGGAGTTCCTCTGGTCTTTAATGATTAGGTATTCCAACAATCTGTTGGAAATCCCATGGGCACGAATTGTGCTCCTTTGTAAGCTGACCTGTTTTTATGTTCCTGTGAAGCAGAATTTATTAAAAAAACTCACCGGCGGGTGTGATCGGTCGACAGGGAATGCTTATTCCTCCTAGGCACCTGATCCCACCTCTGGTATATCCAAGGGTCCGTGTTTGCCCAACTCTGTTTTGTATTTCTTATAGGAGTTAAGAGATTAATCACTGTCTGTTAACTTCGTTTTTCATATATTAAGTCTGTTTATATTATAGTCAGGATTTGAGAAATGTATTAAATGTAAAACTTATACGGTACCAATTTTGATGTCTCTTCAGTGATGGTCAAGCCGAAGTTTTGGAAATTCGAAATAACAATAAACTTGTAAGAGCTCAAAGGAATACTAGACTGCTAACAAATGGACCCAAATTCGTCCAAGGATAAAAGCAATGCATAAATTCGTTTATATTACAGTCAGGATTTGAGAGAGATATATTAGATATGTTTATGTTACAGACAGGATTTGAGAGATATCTTAATGTTGCCTGGAGGTTCTATAACTTGACCGTTTCGGCATCGATCATGGCAGCAGAACGTCAAATCGTGTGTGTTTTTACACTCATCCTACACAATGCTAATGGTTTGGCCGATGGAGAAAGAATCAGTTCCATTTGCACTCTTGAAGTACTGTCAAATTCGGAGAAGTGGACCTTCAACGATAACATTATAATTCACACAAAACCTTTAAAGGTGAGCCTTGCAATAAATTCAATTAAGATGAGCTCTGTGACATAACCTCAAAACTTACGCTATGCTGTTAAACTTTATATGTGATATGTGGTAGTCTTTTTGATCAATTTTAGTTCATAACTGATCGTCGATAATTCATGGTTGTATTATAGCAATATTATGCACGCGATGCATGATCACCCACACTTCCTCACTAAGCAAATAGATACCAACATCAACGCTATATAATGTCATAGAATCAATGCATCAGGACATGCGCAGAGAACATCTAAAAGTGTATGGTTTCTTCAAAAATTTCACCGTGTATGTTTGACCTGAAGTGTTTAGTGAACATTATTTGAAATTGGAAATCGCAACTGATTATGATTTTCCATCGACTCAAATAATGTTTTGTTCAAACACAGGGCTCACGACACTGGTCAACAGTGGATGCTTACGTCCCCTAGGCACCTGATTCCACCTCTGGTGTGTCCAGGGGTCCGTGTTTGTCCAACTATCTATTTTGTATTCTTATAGGAGTTATGGGATTGATCACTGTTCGTTATCTTCACCTTGCATAGTAAAGGAGCACAATTCGTGCGTATGATGTGTCCAGGGGTCCATGCTTGACCTACTCGTAAATTTGCATTCTTTGTGGGAATTATGAGATTGATCAATGGTCATTATTTTCACTTTTCATTCTTAGCATTCAAACAAGCATTTACTAGCATTCTTACAAGGATTATTTTGTATTATGAAAACAAATGGAAGCATAAAGTAATGTCTCAAGATATCGGTAAAATGTAGAATAAGAAAGCATTGAATTTGTGAAGATGATGAGCAGTCAACCCCCCCCCCCCTTCGTGAGCCCTAAATCTTGATCTGCCAAACGAAGAAGTCCGTAGTTAAAATCAGCGTGCAAACAGTTGGTATGAAACACGTCAGACACCATTTTATCCAATAAGCAAATGTGCATTCCATAAGCAAAATGTCAAAACTAGAGTAAATTGATTAATTTTACAGGGGGGGGGGGGGGGGTCATCCACATGTGAAAAGTTGTACCAATAAGAATTGAAGTTGAAGATAGCAAACAGTGATCAATTTCGTAATCCCTATCAGGCATGCAAAATCAAGAGTTGGGCAGACACTATATAGAACAGCATCATAGGTGTAAATAAATTTTGATAGGAAGGCTTCTCCGCGTTTATCATTGGAAATATACAAGAATATCACATGTACATGTATATGTTTTCGTTGTACCTGTTGGAGAGTGAATGACAATCGATTCAAAATAGTGATGACCTACTTCAAGTATCCTCAAATTTCATTCGGGGATCAATAATAATGTAATCTAGACCTTCTCCTGTTACTTTGAGATGGAAAACAAACCACTTCCGGCATGAATTCACCAATGATGGATTAAGGGGACGAAATTCTCAATTCTGTACGTTGGGAATTAATGCTTTTGAATCGTGTAAAATATCAGCAACGTTGCAAATATTTCTTTCAGAGCTCTTTTCAAAAAGGAATGGGGTAATCTGTAGTCGACATCAGTGTGTAAAGAACGGCCTCAATTGCTATGAAACATATCAGGCAGCATTTTACTAAATAACAGGTTGTATTGGTAAATTACATTGTTATAACGATATTAACAGTTGCAAAATGCTGACTCTAAACGAGACTAACGGTCGAAACTCTCGTAGCATCAACTTATTCGTCAGTAGCCTGCCTCGATTTAATTTGCTATGCGCAGAACAAACTCTTGGATATTGAATCATTTAAGAAACAAATATCACATGCAGGTTCAATGAAATATCTAACAATAATTTGTAAGCCGGTGTGGAATATTTATATCGAGCACAGATATATATCAAATTGACATAAGAATGAAAACGATTACTGTTAATAGATAAAACGTCGTCGACATATCTAAATGTGGAGTTGAAGGCCACGGCATGAGATTTTTTTTCTTCTTAAGTAGAATATAAGAATAGGTCAACTAAAAAAAAGAATAGGTCAACTAATAAAGGAGCATATTTCTTGCGCATTGGAATTCCAACAGACTGTTGGAAAACCTGATCACCAAAGAACACGGATATATTGTCAATGAGGAACTCCAGCATCAACTTCAGAGGATTTGTGCGTAGTGTTGTTTAAGAAAATAATTTTCTAATGACTGATCATAGGATATAAATATTTCTTTTTTCCATTTCTATTGAAAAAAAACCAGCTTTCTATGTTGACAAAAAGTCTAGTCTTTAATCAGTTGTGAGGAATGATCGTGTAAAGTTTTGAAAAGTCATATGAATCCGTCGAATGTAGCATGTACATTTATCTTTGCAGTTTTCTTTCTTCATTCTATATCAAATTTCGCGTTATAAACGTCAACAAATATGGCGCATTGAATACTTTATGGTGCACACGCGCAATCTGGGAGACATAAATGTGTATAACAGAACTGATTATTTGCGTGAATTGTATTTTTATTTTAAAAAAGGAAAAATGGTCTCGAGGACAGCGGTTGAGGAATATCTATCATCCATTTTCATTTCGTTTGATATTTAGTACATTGCTTTACAAATCAAGTTCAAATTTTGTTCCTGTGTGTGTATCTTATGCCAAATTATGACTCTTGGACTTGAAATTAACGCAAACACTCATTTTTAACTTCTTCGCAGGAACCACAGGGCTTACTTTTCACATGGGTATATGCAGGAATTGGATGTATTTCAAAATATGGTGCATCAAAATTGGTACCGTATAAGTTTTACATTGATCATGAGTTTTTAATTCATGGTATAAACATGGCACCAACACAACAGAAATGAAATCCACGAAATAATTCTTTGAATTTGTCTTTTATGTTTATACAATGTCTAATTTAAAATCTGTGACTTGATTCAATTTCAGTTCCTGAATAAGACGGCCTTCTTCAGATTAGAACCAATGAATTCCACCGTTCTTCAATCCGAGATAAAGTCCATCAAGAAGATAAACTTCAAAGCATGGCTACCGTATTACAACCCAAAACTCACAGTGATGTTAAGTGGAGAAAGTAGATTAGCTTTCGGTACTAATTTTGAAGCCACTTATCTGAAAGTTCTTGCAGCTGGAAACAACTTCTATCCTGTAAGATTTGACTAAAGATATGCATGCGTTCTAGAGGTTTTTGTCTCTCTACATTTTATGAATATTCTTTTCTACGACATCAAATCACAAAACACATGTCAAACACTCCAAGACGATGAGGTGTAAGTTATATTCATAGTTTCTAAGATTTTGTCGAAGTTACATTCATATCAACAACGTTTCAAAGATCTTTTCTCCAATTCAAGTTTCCTGATATATGGAATGAAAACCTGAAGATGGTCCAAACGGTTTACATTTTACCTGGTGAAAATAACGAAGCAAGAACAATATACGGTTTATGCAAACAATGTCTAGAACCTGTGGTATAATTGATATCCAGAATTCTTATCCTGTGACGTATCTGATGCTTGCATCTGTGAATTTAGATTATTCACCAAGTACATAACACTTAGACATAATTTGACTCCACTTTTTTGGCACACTGTTATTCCCTATAATAGCTCTAAAACTTCATTGTTATTTCGGATTTCAAACATTTCGGTTGAGCATCACTGAAGAGACATTATTTGTCGAAATGCGCATCTGGTGCATCAAAATTGGTACCGTACAAGTTTTACATTATTCAGAGATCATTCAGTGAAACTGATTGATAGAGTACCAATGTGTGACGTAGATCAGACTCTGTACATGTGAAGAAGTAATCCAGTATCAATGTGTGACGTAAACCACACTCTGTATATGTGAAGAAGTCATCCATCCTTTGTTATTGAAATGATCACATCAGTATCTTGAGAGTACCTTCAATATTGTCTGAGAATATAATGGTAATGTCAGAAGAATCTTACCTTTTTCCATTTTCCTAGAAATCATACTGATTACGTTTACTCTTCTTATCCACAGGGCATTCAGCCAAAATATCTAAATACCATCAACATGGGAGATGCCGAAGCTAATGCTACGATCCTTTCCTTCCCAGATCACTTTATCAATACAGGTTTGTAGGTCATGGTTTGAGATTAATGTTACCGCTTTCCAGTTTCACCTTTCTTTCTGTTTAAACTGCAGGGTTTTTTGCATTGCCCACTGGGGGCGAAATTTACAATATTTATGAAAATACAGATTTGACATTTAGAATCATTAACTAGAACGTGTCTTATCATTCATTACTTCTAATTATGTAACTTATTTGTTTTAATTGACATGCATATTAATGACATGTGTGTCTAATTAAAAACAATTGTGAGGATTCTAGGTAAGAGGATACAATTTATCTTGCATTCCATTGTCCTCTCCTCTGTGCAACAACAACATCAAAGGTTAAAAACACTCTAAATATTTGGAAAATTATTCTATGTAAGGCGAAGATAACGAACAGTGATCAATTTCTTAACTCCTACAAACAATACAAAATAGATAGTTGGGCAAACACGGGCCCCTGGACACACCAGAGGTGGGATCAGGTACCTAGGGGGAGTAAGCGTCCCCTGTCGACCGGTAAATGTCAAAAGCTTTATACATAACGTTTATAAGACGTGTTGCTACAACCGGGTGTTAAACACAATTGAATTGTAGCTACATTTTTGTATATGTTTTATTAGATCAAGATATAAGGTTCACTGACCGGTCAACAGGAAATATTAAATCCGCCTAGGCATCTGATTCCACCTGTAGTATGTCCAGGGTGTCGTGTTTGCCCCTCTCCTAACATTGCATTCTTTATACATGTAGGAGATGGTTCTCTGTTCGCTATCTTCTCTTCATCAGATAGAATATCAGTGTTAATAGTATTCATGTAGCAATATTCCAGTATCACCTACATATGGTGTTTACGTCTCTAAACTGATTCGATACACAAGAGCTTGTTCGCCGTATGGTCAATTTCTAAATCGAAGCAGGCGACTGACAAACAAATTGATGGTGCAGGGGTTCCAACAGTCTCATTTAAAATCAGCATTTCGCAAATTCTATGGTCGTTATAATGATATAATTTGCCAATATAACCTATCATTGGTACAATGCTGTCTGAAGTGTTTCATGTCGATTGTTAGGCTGTTCTTGGCGCACTGATTTTGACTACGCATAACTCCGTTTATCTGATCAGGATATAAGGTTCACGGTGGTTGACCGATCGACAGGGGATGCTTACTTCTCCTAGGCACCTGATCCCACCTCTGGTATGTCCAGGGGTCCGTGTTTGCCCAACTCTCTATCTTGTATTGCATATAGGAGTTATGAGATTGATCACTGTTCGTTATATTCACCTTTCGTGGTAAGAATGTGAGATATATTTAACAAAGGTAGTCATTTTTCTGAATAAGATCTGCAAACTACGTTAATAAACATTTAGTATGAATACCATTTTCAAATTTACTATAGTATCAATATGATAAAAATAAGGATTTGACATGTGAAATTGGGGCCTTTTTAGGATTTTCCTTAGAATTCAACATATTTAAAGGAATTTTAGCAAAACTAAACATATCAGGAATTTTAGGGCCGCTGAATAGCCTGATACTCATATTGTGTGCTCATCAAAAAACTCCTTTGTGAAACATCATCTTGATTCTAAGCACAAGTACTCTGAAGTTGATTTTAGGAAAAAGCTGGAGTTCCTCATTAACAAAATCGTAGTCGTTGGTGATCAGGTCTTCCAACAGTCTGTGGGAATCCCCATGGGCATGAACTATGGTCCTTTGTTAGCTGACTTGTTTTCATATTCCTATGAGGAAGAATTTATTCAAAAGATTCTACATGAGAAGAAATAATCTCTTTCTGTGGCCTTAAACTCGACAGTTAGATGTATGGACGACGTTGCATCCACTAACAATAATCATTTTCCTGCATATGTCGATTTGATTTTTCTCAGTGAACTCAAAATAGAAGACAGCGCAGAATCTTCGACATCTGCAACGTTCTTAGATATTTTATTGGACATAGAATTTAACGGAAAACTAACAACCAGACATTATGACAAACGGGTTAGCTTCAGCTTCTCTTTCGTCAACTTCCCATATTTATCTAGCAATATTTCATTATCACCTGCATATGGCGTTTATGTCTCTTAACTGATTCGATATGCAAGAGCTTGTTTTGCATATAGTAAGTTTTTAAATCGATGCAGGCTACTGACAAACAAGTTTATTTTACAAAGGTCTTAACAGTCACGTTTAAAGCAAGCAGTTTGCAGATTCTATGGTCGTTATAACGTCATCTACCACTGCAATCTGTCATATGAGATATTTCATATCAATTGTTAAACCGTTCTTTACACGCTGATTTTGACTACAAATTACTCCAATTATTTGACCAATATATAAGGCTCATGGTGGGTGTGACAGGTCGACAGGAGATGGCCACTCCGCTAGGGACCTTATCCCACCTCTCGTATATCAAGGGGTCCATGTTTACCCAATTGCATTCCTTATAGGAATTATGCAATTTATTACTTTCGTTATGCAAGGTGAAGATAACGAACAGTGATCAGTCTCATAACTCCTACAAGCAATACAAAATAGATAGTTGGACAAACACGGACCCCTGGACACACCAGAGGTGGGATCAGGTGCCTAGGAGGAGTAAGCATCCCCTGTTGACCGGTCACACCCGCCGTGAGCCCCATATCCTGATCAGGTAAACGGAGTTATCCGCAGTCAAAATCAGTGTGCCAAGAACGGCTTAACAATTGGTATGAAACACGTCAGACAGCATTTGACCCAATGCGAGGTTGTATTGACGAACTAGATCGTTATAACGACCATAGAATAAATTCTGCTTCATATGTTATCTTCATCTTCCGTGGGCGAGTGGTTAGAGCATCGCGCTCAAAATCACATGGTCTCTCACCTCTGTCGGCGCGGGTTCGAATCCCGCTTTCGCCGGTAAGTGAGAAAGTTTCCAAGTTTACTTTCGGAAGGTCGGTGGTCTCTTAACGGGTACATTGTATCTGGGTTCTCTCTTCCACCAATAAAAACTGGGCGCCACTACATAACCGAAAAAATATTTAGTGAGGCGGAAAACATCAATCAATCAATCAATCAATTCATCTTTTATGTGTACTTTTTGCAGGCTACTATAACTCAGAAAATACAACGGATGATGACATCATCGAATTTGAGGCAGGTGTTGCTCTCTCGGAGATGGCAGCTGTGGGTTCCCGTAACAACGTCAGTATTAGCTTATTAATTAATGGCACACAAGTCTGGAATTTCACATTAACACTGGTAGCAGCAGAAACAATTTCAAATGTAAGTGTTTCAAATTCAAAGTACAGCTTATTTGTTAATTTTGACGTCGAGGATATTTAGACATTTTTTTTTTTGGTGAAAAAAAAGTAGTTTGAAGTCTTACCATTTTATGTTTCTATACCATTTCATTTTAATTTATTTAACATGTGTATCTTTGATATGAATTTAGCGCTTTCATTTTCGGAAAATTTTCTCATTAGCAAACAAACCGCCGAAATTTCCAGGGTGCCAAAATTGCCCAATATCCGATAGAAAAGGGGTGAATATTTGGATAAAAAGTGTCCATCAAAACTGAATGTAGTAAATGGAAATAAAGATACAGCTATATGGAAGGTGAAGATAGCGAACAGTGATCAATCTCATTCCTCCAATAACCAATACACAATAGAGAGTTGGGCAAACACGGACCCCTGGATATACTTGTATTTACCAGAGGTGGAATCAGGTGCCTAAGAGGAGTAAGCATCCACTGTCGACTGGCCGCACCCACCCTGAACCTTTTATCTTGATTTCATTTATGCCATATTATTTTACAATTAATTCGTCGTATCTCAGAAACACAATTAATATGCTGGGTTATCGAGTACATGTATATAACATCTGTTAATAAGCATCCGTTCTTTTGTATTTCATATTTTCTGTAAAACAAACTTACCGCCTTATAAACAAAGTGTTTCGATGTAAAACTAGTGATAATGGGTATGTACTAGTTACAACCTATCTTTGGGTCAAATGCTGTCTGACGTGTTTCATACCGATTGTTAGCCCCTTTTTGTCACACTGACTTTGACTACAGTTTACTCCGTTTTCCTTATCAAGATATGGGGATCACAGCAGGTGTGACCGGTCGACAGTGGATGCTTATTCCTCCTAGGCACCTGATCCCACCTCTGGTATATGCAGGGGTCCTTGTTTGCCCAACTCTTTATTTTGTATTTTTAAAGGAGTCATGAGATTGGTCACTGTTTATTGTCTTAACCTTACGCACTGTATCCTTAAATCTTTTAAAGGGGACCTGTGGAATCAAAATAGAGGACAATCCATTGGAAGACTTATTTCCCTTTAGTCACGTGATACTTACTCTGGAGATATGTATCCCTGGTGGAAGATCAGACACTTTGAATTGTACAGTTTTTATAGAAGAAACCTCGGCTCTCGGCCTGCAAAACGTGGTCCTTTCAAAGTCCAACGAGAAAATTACTGATATATCAATCGATTATTCTCTAACGGAGAGTGGGGGATTTATAAATCTGGACTATCTCAGTTGGGATGACATTGGCAGCAACTCATCTGTAAAAGTGGACCTAGCCATTGCCCTCGATCCTGAAAGAGTAAGGTTCTCTGATGCTTACTCAGTGTCGATCAGCAACAAAGGAATGGGAACTAAGCGTGACGTACATTTCAACAAGCCTGAAATCTTAAATGACGAAAACGGAAAATTGTTATCGACGATTCATCTAATCCTGGACAATAACATCACCACTTGTCTTAGATTACCGGTGAATGGAGAGGTTCCACCATTGCTCTGGATGAAAATGAACACTTCCTGGCTTGGCATAACGCCAAAGGAATATAAAGTTACGTTCCGAGGTGTTGATATAACCTGTAATTCTCACGGACGAAAAAGTCTTCTGGTAAATATATTTGATCTGATATCGTATATGTATGACCTCTAACCACTATACATACAAGGCAAAAGAAAAACACGGACTACCACGCACTTTCTTTAGTAATGTATTTTATTGCTGGTTATTATTTTCCTTTCTTCGTTATTTTATATAATCACATCATCATTCATCCCCCATCCTGATGAAAGAACATATTGTCCCAAAAAATTACAATTGATATTGTTTGTGTCACTTATAATTAAAATCATGTGTTTTCGATAGAAAAAAATAAATAAATAAATGTAAAGTATAGATATTTGATCGAATATTCGTTTGTCTACTAGATAGATAGATAGATTGATCTAATATTTGTTTGTTAATTATGTCATGTAGGTATCCTTTCCCACTGCAAGCTTACAGGAACCTCTCCATGGAGACTCCGAGTTTTGTCATTTGATCCACGAAGACGACATTTTCGATGAGAACCTGAAGGAATGTGAATATAAATGTGAGTGTAAGGACAGCGTAGAATGCGGGGAATTGTTCGTATCTATGGCAAACCAGGATAAGATACCGCCATGGGAGTTATGTGATGTAAGTGCTGTGAATGTGTGACTCACCCAAACGTGAAACTACTGAATTCTCACAGGGAATCGGATTTTCTTAACCATACAATATATTTCCTAAATTTGTGTTGTAACTAAACAAAGTGCAGGTTATATATGTTCGATATAGTACCACAGGACATTGGCATTATTAAATACCTGTAGAGTGGGGATCGTACATCGCATGTAGGGTTTTATTCATTTTTTTATTCTCATCTATAATTTCTAAAAAGTGTTTTGCAATACATTTTACATATGACATAATGAAAAAACTAGAACTAACCAAGGAACAATACATACGACCATCTTGCTAACACTTGAATAATACTATTGTTATTCATCATACAATGTGTACAAACGCAACATGCATAATTTGGTTAATTTTGAAAGATGTGGGGGATCTTGGGTAATCAATAATTGTGAACTTCGTGGGTGGTAATCAGGTATGAACGTTTTGGTTTATAGCCAGAATGTATCACATCCTGTCAGTGACTTTCTTATTCAATAAATGTGTAACCACGAAACAATAAGAATTTATCCCATTTCTTCATATTCAATAAATGTGCAACCCCTAAATTGTAAACATTTCTCAATAAGACTTGTGTGCGCTATAAATTTTTACGAACATTTTCATTTAACTTACAATATGTTTTTAGATATAAAAAGAATCCAAATCTGGATTTCTTTTTTTATATATATATTTAAAGCACACTATAAGCATAGGTAAATTGTGCAACTTATTTCTGTACTTTTTTACATTAAATGTGTGATAGTGTCAATCTCATTAGTCCTATGTATTTATTCGTTTTACTATTGTTTGTTTATCGTTTTGCTAAATGGAATCTTAAAACTCAGTTTACCGTAAATTCTGTTGCGCATCTGGAATGAGTTGACTGAGTAAAGTTTTATTCTGTTATTTCATTGGTTCTTGATTTCATTGGTCACTTCATATTTTTTTTATCCAATAATAGTCTTTCAGTATAATTATGCATAAATCTACCGCGTTTACCTATGTAGTTGGAACGGTAATACGTTTTGATGATTTCCAACCAGCTTACACCACCTCCATCTTATGGTCTATCTAATTATATGTGTCATTACCACGAAAAGATTTGATATGCGTAATTATTTTGATTGCAAGTTTTCTACTCAAAGTCGTAATGATTATATCAGTCTGTTAGACTTTAATTTAAATTATTTACAGAACACTTGTGCATGTTTTCACAAAGTAACTTATTACTTTTATTTTCATGTTTCTATATGTTTGTAATACAAGTACCATGTCTATGACTTGTATTTTGTCTGTTATTATAGGTCAATGTTCCTTATATATAATACACTGAGAAACTCAACATCTGGCTTTCTGTTCAGTTACATATATTTACATGTACCCAACATTATGAAAATGTAAGAATGTTTTAATGTATAACATAACATATTTTGTATACGGGAGAGGTTTTCTAAGTTGCTAGAACCCGTAACCAATCCCTTTGTATATTTATACAATAAAATATGTTTGAAACGAAATCGATTGCGATACAAAACTACTGTGCATTCTCGTCCCCCCCCCCCCCCCCCCATACACACACCCTTCCAGAAAGATTCTGAATAGTGAATATCAATACAGGAATAATGCTTTTGAAAAGCAAATGTTCAATTTCATTTTTATGCCCCCGTAATCGGAGATTTGGGGCGCATATATAGTTTTTGGTCCGTTCGTATGTCTGTCAGTAAAAACTTGAACCTTCGCCATTACTTTTGAATGAATGTTGACAGGGCTTTCACATTTCACATGTATATTCATTGTGACAAAACCTTTCTGTACTTGCCATTCCTCACTTTTGAAATTTGACCTACTTTTGAAAATCTGTAACCTTAGCCATAACTTTTGAATTGTTAGTAAAAATACATGAGGATATGAACTGAAATTCTGTTTTTATCGAATAAAAAAATCTGAGACCGGGACCGAAGACCGGGTTTTAGTCACGGGACCGAGACCGAAGACCGGGGCCGAGTTTTAGTCAGTACCGAGAAATATAAACTTCATTTCATTTCATATTACTGGACTCCCGGTAAGATTTATATGTAATTGTATTGTCTCATTCTATTGATAAGTTATTAATTTCATTGGCGGCGTAACCTAACATATTGTGTTCTATGTGTTGTCTATGTAATGTATGTTTAAATGTTCAATGTATAAATGTCTGTTTAAATGTTCAATGTATAAATGTCTGTTTAAATGTTGTGCGAGTGTTTTATGTGTTGTGAGAGTTTGTGTTTTAATTACAGGGTTTTCCTTACACGTGAGAACCCAGACCAACAATTTGTTTTTATCTTGTTTGGACCCTGCGACATACATGTATGAATGTATGCTCACATTATGAAATATGCCAGCAGATCAATAATTACAGTTCATAATTAACATACCAGCAGAGAATCTGCAGTTTATCCCGCCTTGTTAACTGGGGGAAAAAACCTTATTTATTTCTGAATTATACCTTCACATCTAAAATTTAATGAGTCTACCAACGATACCCCGGGTTTTGGAAAGAAAAAATTCATCATCGGCCTTATGCATATTTTCGCCATAACGTTTGAAGATGAGTTATGAAAGCCTTTACAGCATGCACCAAAGAATATCCGTGTTCATCATTATTGTCAATTAGACAGCACATTTTGTGTTTATACCCTGTACATATATTCTACATGCGATAAAAGAGAATAAAAAAGTCGTACAAGCTCATTGCGTTATTGCTCACAGAATGAAAACTAGTATATGTAACACTGTCTTTCCATTGAACACAAAAATTAAAATGTTCATTGTTTTTCATATTTTTGACATATTTTCACTATCAAAAATGCCTTATACTTTCTAATTGATTCTGACAAATTTTACAATGTTTGTTCATTGGACGATTCAATTTGCTTAAATAAGAATTGTTGTATATAAAACGTTAATATTTAAATGTTTGTAATTAAATTCTGCAATCTTTTTAGTCTTCTATTTATACATGTAAATTTGTTCCCAGTCCACATTACTGGTTACATCAAACTCGGCTCTTAATTTCTCCCATGAGCTTGGAATTTGTAATGTTTTCCTTTTTATTTTGGAATAAACAAATATTGGATTTTTGTTGTTGTTGAAGATCGTACCCTCTTATTTTTATTTATTTCTTGAATAAAATTAAGGTATCGTTGAATAGTTGAAGTATTGCCATTATTTTGTAAATATTATCAGAATCATCATATACAATGTACTCACAAAGCCAGCAATAAATAACGCGGTTTAAAGATCTAAAGTTGTTTCGTGTATAAAATTCCTCTTTTAATCTAGTTACAGAAAAAACCCAGATTTTCTCCTTGTGGGTGAAAGAGAGATTTATTTCCTTTTTTATTATGTGTAATGACTTTGCAGAAAGTTTTTGCAAGTAGATCATCGCGTCATTCGAGTGTAGTTACATTATATTTTATCATACCACAAAAAAGTGAAAATAAATATTTCCAAAAACTTTGAAAACAATTGTTTGATACTTTGTCTATAAACCTAGATATTTGTTTGTTTTTAATTTCATAAGGGCTTCTTTTAAGCTTTGGAAACTTTAAGCATGCATTTTTATCATTTCTGTTAAATCTTACAATCATTTAAATATATGATTGGATTTTTTTCTTACATTGGATATAAAGATAACTTTGTATACCTGCTACATATATTAAAATATATACCGGTATCTAGATCAGTCCACATCACATACAGAAGATATGGCGTCGATGTTATTGTCCGTTTTCGTTGTAGCACATATTACATGACAAGATATACTTATGTATTTGGTCAAGTCAAACGTTCTTTATGAAATAAAAATGCTTGCTAACTCAGCGCTACTAGTATTTGAAAAAGTGTAGTACTCACCTCAAAATCCTAAACGGAGGATGGCTGATCCTTCAGTGCATGGGCTCAAAATCCTAAACGGGGGATGGCTGATCCTTCAGTGCATGGGCTCAAAATCCTAATCGGGGAGGGGTGGCTGATCCTTCGGTGCATGGGCTCAAAATCCTAAACGGGGGATGGCTGATCCTTCAGTGCATGGGTTCAAAATCCTAAACGGGGGATGGCTGATCCTTCAGTGCATGGGCTCAAAATCCTAATCGGGGAGGGGTGGCTGATCCTTCGGTGCATGGGCTCAAAATCCTAAACGGGGGAGGGTTGATCCTTCAGTGCGCGGGCTCAAAATCCTAAACGGGGGATGGCTGATCCTTCAGTGCATGGGCTCAAAATTCTAAACGGGGGATGGCTGATCCTTCAGTGCATGGGCTCAAAATCCTAAACGGGGGATGGCTGATCCTTCAGTGCATGGGCTCAAAATCCTAAACGGAGGATGGCTGTTCCTTCAGTGCATGGGCTCAAAATCCTAAACGGAGGATGGCTGTTCCTTCAGTGCATGGGCTCAAAATCCTAAACGGGGGAGTGCTGATCCTTCAGTGCATGGGCTCAAAATCCTAAACGGGGGATGGCTGATCCTTCAGTGCATGGGCTCAAAATCCTAAACGGAGGATGGCTGTTCCTTCAGTGCATGGGCTCAAAATCCTAAACGGAGGATGGCTGTTCCTTCAGTGCATGGGCTCAAAATCCTAAACGGGGGATGGCTGATCCTTCAGTGCATGGGCTCAAAATCCTAAACGGGGGATGGCTGATCCTTCAGTGCATGGGCTCAAAATCCTAAACGGGGGATGGTTGATCCTTTCGTGCATGGGCTCAAAATCCTAATCGGGGAGGGGTGGCTGATCCTTCGGTGCATGGGCTCAAAATCCTAAACGGGGGATGGCTGATCCTTCAGTGCATGGGCTCAAAATCCTAAACGGGGGATGGCTGACCAGTGCATGGGCTCAAAATATTGCTTCAAGCTTAGATATCCGCTAACATCCACTACTAACATTAAAAAAGTAAGGGAGGCAACCAGTCAGTATAAATCATACTTTGGATTTGAAAATATCGGGAAACGTGCATTGTCAAAAAATTATTGCTATGTACCTACTATGTGATACTTTTTAAAGTTTCGACTTTATAAAAATGTATTAAACAAAGCACGTCTACAGTATATGGCCATACTTACATTGTATTACAATTTGTAAGTCAGCATTTCATATTTTAATTTACTATATATTCCATTGAAAAAACAATTTTTATAAAAATTTATTGCGAGTTCAATTTCGTCCCAATTTTCATGATTTCTTCATCTATTATGCAAAACTGTTCAAATTTTTCCTTTTCCTATATATGATGTTAAGCACGTTGTCATACCATGATTATTGAGAATAGTTTACGAAATCATCAACCTCAAAACACTATAATTTCTCAACAAATTTCTGACGTCAAATTTCAATTTTGCATTCGACATGTGGTTTCACTGCAACATCTACAAAGTTATTTTGAAATTGTGTGAAGAAATTTATTCAATTTTTTTTTTTTTTTGGTCGTTTGGTTTTTTTTTTTCTTTTCTTCTTCTTAAAAATGAGCATAACAAGTAATGCTGCAATGTTATTGTTTTTTTTCTTAAAAGGCATTTTTCAATGAATATATATATATATATATATATATATATATATATATATATATAGTGAAAGAAATGAAATGTTAATTCACTTATGGCCATGTATTGTACACAAAATGAATTTACACGGAGTAGACACAAGTTGCAATATTCCGGATATCGTTCTAGTGTTCGGAACCTATTTTTGAATAGGAAGCTCAGAGTATTTCCGATGCGTTGTAATGCATAATCATAATCAATGATCGATTAATTAATCTTATTTTATTCGTTAAATAAGTGTTGAATAAGCTGAAGCAACATTGAAGATACACCTACACAGGTAAATTAAATCCTGGTGATACTCAATAACCTTTAATCTGCTTATGTGTAACTCAGTTACAAACTGGAGGGGAGAAAATGCAACGGACTAGACCGGGATTCGAACCCGGGCCCCCGGCCTGAATCTCTAATACTGTCGTGTGCTCTACCAACTGAGCTATCTGAACGAAATTGTCTGACCTCTACACTCCTCCCTCCTTAAGTGTCTTCACTGACACATTGAAGACATCAATCCAGGATCTTAATCCCCCGGCAGGCATTTTCACCTGTCAGCTCTAGGGGGTGGTCATGGTCTATGGCATCAAATGCAACAGGAAGGGATAAAATGCAACAAACCAGACCGGAATTCAAACCCTGACCCCCAGAATCTCTAGTCAGGTGCCACGTGCTCTACCAGCTGAGCTATCTGGTTACCGGCGATCTGTGGAAACTAGGTGGTACTGGGGAATCATCAATGTTCGTGGGGGATTGATGTTCACGGATTTCGTGGGTCACTCTTACCCACGAATTTACGTGTCCTCGAACATTTTTTTTAAACCAAGTAGAGTTATCTCTCCTAGTGACATTGTATTGCTTACCCACGAGCATTGGCCCCCTCGAATTAAAATGATTCCAGAGTATGTTATATTCGGTCTCTCCCCCTCGTTTCCATTCACGCCTGTATAAAGTATGTGGGAGATGTTCACAGCATCAGTCATGCTTCGGTTGATATTATTTCAGTTTACATTTTATATGAATCATCCAAAAACTTGCCTAAATCAATCCATGAATGATTTTTCCACAAATAAATTCAACTGATGCCATTTATTTTCACACTTAATCAATATTTGTATATAGACATGATAGATAATATCCAAAAACTTACAAAATGAGGTGACACATGCGCTAAAGTTATCGTTTATTATTGACAGCAGAAAAGATGTATTATTTGAAATGATGACTATTTATCATCAAATACTTGCATACTATATCTGTTTTAGTGTCTTTTTTTGTTTCAAATTCATTAATTTGACTCTCATTATTTGTAATTGTTTTCTTCCAGTTGACAGAAACCTAAAGATCTTGAATTTATCTGATAACGGCACAACATTTTCCCTTTGGTGGACAATGGCTGAATCAGAAACGAACGAACAAAGCGACAATTTTGAACTACATGGATATGATGTAAACACTGTATCAGAAAACAATAACAAGACAGAAACCTCTGCAGAATACAAACCTTTCAAATGCCATGTATGTGCCGAGGAGTTTCAGAAAATAGGAGAAATCGAAGCTCATCTCAAGGCACACACAGATTACAAGCCTTATAAATGCGATGTTTGTGGAAAATCGTTTGGTACGCTGTTTGTAAAACGGCAGCACATGAGAACCCACACAGGAGAACGACCATTTAAATGTGAAATGTGTGACAAAGCCTTCAGCACAATTCATGAAAACCGCCAGCACTTGAGAATACACACGGGTGAGAAACCCTTTTCTTGCGACGTCTGTGGAAAAGTTTTCAGTCATATTAAGAACGCTCGTCGTCATATGAAAGTCCATACTGGGGAAAAGTTGTATAAATGCGACGTGTGCGGAAAAGATTTCCGGGAGCTCAGTTCTCTCCGGTCACATTTTCTAATTCACACAGGTGAAAAACCATTCGAGTGCAAACTTTGCGGAAAGGGGTTTACCCAGTCATGTAACCTGTTGAGTCATATGAAAGTTCACACAGGTGATAAACCTCATAAATGTGAAATTTGTGGAAAGGCATTTATTTGGCAGACAAAGTTACGAAGTCACATGTTGACTCACAGTGGGATGAAGCCATACAAGTGTGAAATTTGTTGGAAAGATTTCGTGCAGTCATCTGATTTGCAGACTCACATCTCGCGAACACACTCAAACAAAAAACCTCACCCTTGTGAGGTATGTGGGAAAGCCTTCAGAAATCTGTACGAGCTTGGAAGACACACCCAGGTACACAGGAAAGACAAGCCTCATGTTTGTGACTTCTGCGGAAAAACTTTCAAACAAAAACTGAATCTTCAAGAACACAGAAGAATTCACACTGGAGAAGAGCCATTTAAGTGCAGCGTTTGTCAAATGACATTTAGAAGTTCCAGTCACAAATGGCGGCATATGAAAACGCACATCAGTGAACAGTCTCACTGTGAACAATTTCATTGTGAACATGTTGACCTTGAACCACATAATGGTGAACAAGTCAACTTTGAGTCACATAATGGTGAACAAGTCGACTGTGAACCACACAATGGTGAACAAGTCGACTGTGAAACACTAGCACGTGAAATCAATGATTCCTTTGAACTTGTAGGTCTGTCAACTAACATGACCAGTGGATGACATCTGTGTCATGACAGTCTCTTTGAACTAATTGGTTGCCACATCATTTTCAATCTGTTAATCATGACAAATGTGTGTTCATTGTGATTGGTACAAAATAAAATATACGCGTTTCCAGTTTCCCGACCTTACCTACGTTTTTGCTGCCAACCCTAAATATTTTATTGACAATATTATTCATTTAAATAAAAACCCAGAATTTTCAGAACATTATTTTCTTCTTTTTGTGTTAGAATTTCTCCGGTTTAAATTTTGAGTACTACTGATTTTCAAAATGATAGAAAAGTAGTGTTGAAAAATCAGGAAAATTTCATAATCGATCATAATCGGAAGAACTGTTTCGATCAATGATCGATATAATCGGTATTTACATGTAGTTAATAAATGTTTATTATTTTTGGAGTTATTTCTATTTAGTTTTATGGATATATGTGTAGCATACACACTAGCTGGTGTCACTGAATTTCCAATTTTCAATGTGGAGTCCACTCTGACTCTCCCCCGCACAGTTCTCAATATAAAAGGGGGATTAACAGTCAGATGAATCTCTGATTAGATATTAATTAGTGTACAAGCGACAATCGATTATGAAAAATAGAATCGATAATCGGAATCGAAAAGCCAAAAACGATCAACAATCGATTGTCGGTGACAATCGTTTCATCACTTAGTATTGGAAAGTATTTGTAATGCATCTACACCTGTATTCAAAGGCCACGTTCCCTAAAGCAATATATGGAGGGAGCGCTGTATAATGAAATCAGGATGATGCACTCCATAGAACACAAAGCGTCTGACATTGTTTGATACTAGTGCTTTTACCCATGTTCATTCTATCCATAACTTAACAAGTCCAGAACAGTACTGAAAGTCGATGTCAGCATGAACTGCAATCTACTGTTGTATTGGAGAGGAGAAAATTTTGGGTTGGATCGGAAATTGAACCCTGGACCCCTGCATTACTAGTTGGGTGATCTAACCACTGAATTATCCAGGCTGATATCCATGGTCCTTATAGCCCCAACTACATTCCTCCCTTCTTCAATTTGTCTTTGCCGTCAAAGACACACAGCCCAGATTCTTTGGCATGACAACCTGCAGTGCAGGGGTGCTCACAGCACCAACTGTAGTACTGGAGATAAGAAAATTTTGGCTGGACTTGGAATTGAACCCGAGACCTGCATTACTCGTCAGGTTAACCACTGAGCTATCCAGACCATCTAAATACGACCTGTAGTGTTATTGTGATGTCACAAAGGACTCATTAAACTGACATCATGTCAAGAGACATTGATGAACTTTGTAGACATGGAGAGAGTGCTAGCAGTAAAACATTGTTTTTATGGAGTGCATCATTTTGATTTTCTTCAACTATTCATAATCATCTGTACCAAATCAACTTTCACTGTGGGTGTGTTTGTGTACATGACGTGGGTTTGTTTTTATATGTGATGTGGGTGTGTTTTTGTGTGATGTGGGGGTATTTGTATGTGGATGTGTTTGTATGTGTGATATGAAATGTCTTTGTATGTGTGATGTGGGTGTGTTTGTCTGTGATGTGACCATGAGTGTTTGTATGTGTGGTGTGCTTGCATGTGTAATATGGGTGTGTTTGTGATGCAGATGTGCTTGTATCTGTGATGTGGGTGTGTTTGTATGTGTGGTGGGTGTGTTTGTATGTGTGATGTGGGTGTGTTTGTATGTGTGGTGGGTGTGTTTGTATGTGTGATGTTTTTGTATGTATGTGTGATGTGGGTGTGTTTGTATGTGTGATGTGTTTGTATGTGGGTGTGTGTGCATGTGTGATGCAGGTGTGTTTGTATGTGTGATATTTTTGTGATGTGGGTGTGTTTGTGATAGGATGTGTTTGTATGTATGTGTGATTTGCTTGTATGTGTGATGTGTTGGTATGTGGGTGTGTTTGTATGTGTGATGCGGGTGTGTTTGTATGCGTGATGTGGGGAAAATTATTCCTCTACATTTTTGCAGCATATAACACATTCCTGACAAGAAAAATTTGATTTTCATGATGAGTTCAAATATTTTTCTCAGTTCATGACCAAGCACAAAATTATTACTCTATCTATTGATCGAATATATGTAAACAACTTTATTTACGGCAACTTCAATCATCGGCCACATTCAGTGTAGTCCTCAATACTGGTTGTTGTATGTAACTTGCTTTTGATAAGAATATGTTACATACTTCCACCCTTGGAAAAGTCTTAAAATTTTTAGAAAAAAGTAGGGATTTAATTATGAAAACATTATTTCACTTGGGAAAGCTTCTGTCTTGACAGTATATTACTGGACAAATGAAAAAATGGTGTCAATATCAAGTGAAATATGCACTGGTACAAATGTCACGCTTTTTAATCTGATTTTGTCGATGGGTATACCTCTTAAATGATATGAATCAACTACTGGAACAGCTTTTGAAAATATATATCAAAATGTCGAACGTCTAGTCAAACCATAAATATAAACAGCACTACTTACCTTGTGCCAGTATAACATATTTGAGAGTTTGACAAGAAATTATTTACAATTTCCCTTTGGTGAATTCAGGACAAAAGAAGGGATGGGTCGTCCGATAATTTGACAATCTGTTTGTTTGTGTCGTTGGTCATTTTAGTGCTTTGTATAATTTTTTGTATTTGACCTTGTATCCATGTTGTGGATCCGACACTTTTAGGTATCGGGTGTTGTTGGAACTTAGTGCTGTTATATATATATATATATATATATATATATATATAATCCAAATAGAAAGAGTTGATATCACAAAGTCAAAATAATTCAATAAAAAAATCAGGAAAATATACAGTTCCAAAATATATTTAAATCACTAGCGCTTTCTGGATTTTAACATCCATCCTCAGGTGAATACAAATTTTAAATAATGAATACAAAGTTGTTTATCTTAGAGACGTCTATTGTGACGTCATGATAGTCTTTGCGAGGAGGGAATACATACATGACGTCATAATACAAAAAATTCGGGAAAGGTGACTTGGACAAAATAAGCATGAACATTAACATGATAAAAGTTGATGAATTAAGAGGTTTAACAATCAGAATTGATTAAAGTTTGTTTAGTTTAGGAGAAAACAGTTTAATGAAATAATTTTCTTTAGCAAGTCTCATGGATGTTGATTCTGTTTTAAGTTTATAAAATGGAAATACGCTGTAGTTGCCTCTAGCACAGTTGTCAAAGTGTTCGCTGCATGGGGTATTTCTTGTACTGGGATCGTTAATTTGTTTGCGATGGACACGCATCCTCGCTGTTAGTTGTGTTCCGGTTTGTCCAATATATTCCTCGCCAAATAATGCAGTATAGTAAGTAAGAAAATTATTCCCTCCTCGCAAAGACTATCATGACGTCACAATAGACGTCTCTAAGATAAACAACTTTGTATTCATTATTTAAAATTTGTATTCACCTGAGGATGGATGTTAAAATCCAGAAAGCGCTAGTGATTTAAATATATTTTGGAACTGTATATTTTCCTGATTTTTTTATTGAATTATATATATATATATATATATATATATATATAATATATAAAACATCAATTTCAAGTACATTGTTTATATGTATATTTATATACATATTGTATCATAATATTAAAAAGCATCAAAAGAGATGTACAATGTATTATTATAGTTCATGATGAATTGAACATTCACATATAAAATTTGTTAATTATGTATTAATTGACAAATCTAGAAGTTATGGAGCTATATATCACACATTTTTCCTACAGCCTTTTGACTCATTGCGTTCATCTCGTGTGTGAGTTTTTTCATGGGTTTTGAGATTGATGAGCTGATTAAAGGCTTTTCCACAATCCACACATGTGTATGGTTTTATACCAGTGTGGATCATCTCATGCCTCCTCAAATGTGAGTGTTGCAGAAACGTTTTGCCACATGTGTCACATGCGTAGGGACGCTCGCCCGTATGTGTCCTCTTATGTGTCTTAAAGTACGTTAACGAATTAAAATCCTTCCCACAAATGTCGCAGAGATACAGCTTAACACCGGTGTGTGTCGTCATGTGCTTGTTTACATTACACTTACGAATGAATTTCATGCCACACACCTCACATTTATACGGCTTCTCGCCGGTGTGTATCCTCGTGTGGCGCCGGAGAGCATCCGCCGCGCGGAATTTCTTATCGCACACTTCGCAAGGAAAGTTTCGCTCATTCGTGTGCGTTATCTTGTGTAGAACTAAACTCTGCTTGGTCGACAGAACTCTCCCACACACATCACAGATAAACTTTTTTAAGCAGTTTGACTTTCGATGTTGATACAGCTGCTGTTCGTACATAAACGCCCTCTCGCAAAGGTTGCAGCTGAAGGGTCGACTCTGAGTGTGAGTCAACACATGAAGCTTCAGGCTCGACGACCGACTAAATCCCTTTTCACATAACTTGCATTTAAATGGCTTGTAATTTTTGTGCTTTCTTAAATGACGGTTGTGTTCACGAAGGCGAGAAAAGGAGTCTCCGCAGGCAACACACTTAAACGGTTTTTCCTTGGAATCGGGATGTTTCCTTCGGAAATGAATTCGCAGGGTTGACGTTTTGACGTACTCCTTTGGACAAAGATGACATTTGTAGAGGTAGGGGTGCTTTTCCCCAGTGTGGACTCGCATATGATTCTTCAAGTTTGAAGACGTACAGTAGGATTTATCACATAACGAACAAATAAAAGGTTTCTCCTTGGAAGAAGTTTCCTCCAAAATGTAATTGGAATCACGGGCAGATTTCTTTTTCTTTGAGGGGACGCCTTTTGCAGAATTTTTACCGCACACAAGATACAAGCTCTCATTGGACAGCTGGTCGCTGTCAATTTCCGTCTCTGAATCAGAGCTGTGGTCCCTTTTGTTTGAACCATCTGATTCTTCACCACTTTCATTTGAGTCGTCCAATTCTTCACCACTTTTGCACTGAGAACTATTGAAACTCTCTCTTGAATTCTCTTCATCTTCTGAGTTCTCTCTCTCTTCATCTTCTAAGTTCTCTCTCTCCTCATCTTCTGAGTTCTCTCTCTCTTCAGTAGTGAGTTCATCATTTCCGTCCTCCGAGGACATCTTGAAAATCTTGTGTGCTGAAAGTTTGACAGGGGACAGAAGCATCGACTACAAAATAAATCCCTGTGGACACCACATCATTGAGCTGAAATGGGAATCTCTTCCAAATCTGAGAACAAAATAAAATACTGCTTGTGAATCCTAAAATAATCATTCAGACATTACAAACATGTCAAAGAGTTTGAGAATCTAAATACATTGAACGATTAAAAGTGGAATGCATGCACACATACAGGGAAAAAATTATCAATTCATATACTGTTTAAATGGATGGATGGATAGATTAGATAGATAAATGGATAATGGATGGATGCCAGGGTGGGTGGGTGAGTGGATTAAATAAATAGATAGCTCCTTAATCCTCTTACAGTTTTGCTTTTATCACTTTGAGACTAATATTCATTTATAATATTCAAAGCACTGGTACACAAGTTTGATAAATCAAGTCAAAAGCCTGAACTACAAGCAGAGGACGGAATGTTTATCTGTTCGATAAATTGTTTCTTGGTGGTTCTTCATGAGAGTATTTCTATTGAATTTCAATACCTATATTTCTGTACAGAACTTCCAACCCCTATTCTTGCCCCATCTTGGTTCAATGAATGATAATTTGAATACATTTCAATCTTCATTACTTAAAGACATGCATGTGCAAAACAATTCTCAATACAAATAATTTTTTGTGACATTTCACGTACAATTCACTTGCATTTAATCTTGTTTCTACAAAAAAATCTTAGGATATATCACCATGTCTGTTTTAATGTTTGATAGTTCCTGGTTGTTATTTTGATAGTACCTGTTTGTTGAAGTAAAAATGTAAATTCAGCTCTTACATATTACAGTAAGTTGTATAAATCACTGTAGCAAATATAGACAGAACAATCTTTAGTATGATCGGGTATCAAACCAGGTACCTTTGCAATTTAACCACTGAGCTACCCAGGTCGGGATACAAATTTCTTATAATAGAATTATCTTATATGTGTGTGACCAGTCAACAGGGGATGCTTACTCCTCCTAGGCACCTGATCCCACCTCTGGTGTGTCCAGGGGTCCGTGTTTGCCCAACTATCTATTTTGCATTGCTTATGGGAATTATGAGATTCATCACTGCTCGTTATCTTCACCTTTCATTACACTTGATTACCTTACACCAAAAAAATCAAGTTTGAATAAAAATGGTGTATTTGGTTGTTGTTTTTTTTAAGTTAAAAATTTGTAAAACTAACAAATAGATTACTGACTAATTGTACCACTAACAAATGGATTTCTAATTTTCCATTAGAAATACTGTCTGCCCAAGTGAACTAAAACCCACAAAAAATGTGTATTTAGGCCCCATTTGTTTTTATATCAATAACATTTGCCCTTCTTTACAACATACAGACAATGACACATATCATTCATTCTAGATACTGTGCTATAATCATACAAATAATTTCTCATCCAATATTAAATTAAACGATCCACAAACATTAAGATTTCTTTTCAGTGAAAATAATTTCTATTTTAATAATATATTTGGCCAATCCTGCATCCAGCCACTTCTATCTGTTCTGTGCTTTCTGATTAACAGTCTATATAAATGTGTAGGGCTTGTTACATGATGTACCTTATTACAATACCAATACTGGTTACTGCCTTAAAATTTGACAAAAGTATTTGTGTTTTTAAAATATAAATTAATGTGTAATTTGAATCCTGTTAACTACAATGTCAAGGAAACTGTGAATTTGTGACCCATCAAACAAGTGCATCACTAACAGACAATTAAAACTTAATTAAAATCTCACTAATACGAAGATCTGAAGACATCCAGTATAAGGTCACCTCCAAATAACTTTGTATTTGCAATATCAGATCATCGTACAGCGTAACAGCAACATCAGAATATTGAAGCGGATTTTACAGATAACACTAGCAGACAATCATTGCAGGCAGTGACTGTTACAGAGATATCAGAATATCGGAGTGGATTGTACAGCGATATCAGAATATCAGAGCGGATCATACAGCAATATCAGAATATCCGAGCGGATCATACAGCGATATCAGAATATCGGAGCGAATCATACGGCGTAACAGCGACATCAGAATATCGGAGCGGATTGTACAGCGATATCAGAATATCCGAGCGGATCGTACAGCGATATCAGAATATCCGAGCGGATCGTACAGCAAATCAGCAATATCAGAATATTGGAGCGAGTCGTACAGATAGCACTAGCAGACAGTTATTGAAGGCAGAACTAGTCATTCCAAAACCCTGTTAATCAGTTTTTCTCGACATAATCTTATCACTAAAGGATAAAATGCAATATTAGGCCTTATTTACATTTTGAATGTTTTTACCTTCGGTATCTTTATCAATTATTAAAATTATAGTCATTTCCTTGTGAATGTGAACGGTGTGTGCATGAATCTTCATAAAGATAGTGCAACTATTTTAATGACTGGGAATTCTGACAAAATTGAAAGTAAAATGATGCACTTCATAAAAAGCATGCAGGCATGAAATTTCGCAGTATTTTCAAAAACGAAATTGATTTCTTAAATGAAGATCTTTGTTGTTGACGTTGTAGTTGATCATAATATATAATATCACAGATGTCTATTCACCAATACCACAGAAGCTGATGTTTGGAATGTATCAAATGTATGCAAAATTATTAATAACAATATTTTTTTTTACAAGTATATGTTGGTGCATATGTACAGTAAAACAAGTAACTATATACATTTGCTATATAATTTCTTTTGTGAACAATGAAAGGGAAGGAGGAAGGGGTGTGTGTGTGTGTGTAATCATGTCCACAGGTCCTCAGTGGGTATGGAGCGCCAAGTTAACATAAGACATGTTCCATGAAAAATGCTTGTATTGACTCCCATTGGGAATGTCTTTTCAAAGTGCCAAACTGTGGTAATTTTTTGTGGTAACTAAAAATATTAACACTCAGGATCAAGAAAATGTAAAAAATAAAATTATAAAAGTATTCTTTCACTTTTAATTTCATTTTTTTAAAAACGGTTGCTAACATCACATTTTTATGACGGAACACTTGACGGAAAATGACATTAGCAATTAATAAATCTTCTGTTTACTAAACAAGTTATGAAATTATTTAACTACATGGCTCTCTTAATGAAAGGTTAAATGTAATCTATATACATTACATCGAGACCAATGTTTGTTGTGCTTTAATAATGACCCAGAATCTTTTATTTTCTGTCAATGCTAATGTCAGTTCTTGACGGAACTTTTTTATGCTAATGTTATTGTTTGACGGAACAAAACCTTGTGGAACTTTTTCGCAGTGATGTAAATCATGATAAGACTATAAATAGTTTCCCATGACGAGTTTTTATTGCAATAAAATAGTCTTTGAATTCATAAACCGGTAGTTTGACGTACGATTTAGTACAAATAGAACGATTTCTTATGCTAACGTCACATGTTGCTAACGTCAGCAATTTTGACAGAAAGTCTATCGCTTGAAGTTTTACACAAGTCTAGATACTTCTTTCACTCAACATGCCATGCAATTGGAAAATCCCATTACAACGCCCCTTGCAGGGAGAGTTGTAATAATAACAAAGAACCACAACTCTTACAAGGGTTTGGTAAAGAAGTGTGCTAATGTCACATTGTGCCGAGTAGAATTTGACAGAATGATGTTAGACCAAATATCAATGTAATTTCTTAAGTCAGATATTTTGTTTAAAGAAGATAAAATCTGTTCCACAATTAGATTATGACTTTTAATACTTAATTCCAGAAAAATAATCAAAGCAAATTGTTTTGCAGTACATCTCTATGTACATATGTCCATTAGTGCTAACGTCAGTATGTTTGACAGAACGAAAGTTACAAAAACTGTTTACTTTGAATTTACTTTTGTATAATTTGTTTTCATAAATAGTTTGCAATTTTTTTATAAAGATTAAGTAAAAGTACATACATTTTATGTTACATTTTTTTCACCCCTTGTTTTCTTATATAAGTTGAAATAAAGTATCCGAGAAGTTGGGTACCACTTCTCACGGGAGTTAATTCTGTCAATTTTTCTCATATTTTGAACATTCATATACCAAAATAATTTTAACAATTTATGTGTGGCAAAATATTTTTGATTTTATAATTAACTCTAGTCCATTCAAGTTTGTAATTAACAACATTCTTTACTTTTTAAGCATATTTATCTTTAAATACGGAGAGGAAAAAATTGACGGACATTTATGCTAATTTGGTGGAATTTGTCATAAACTAAAATAACTGAAGATATCTTTGATTATTTGAAGATATTTAATATCATCAATTCAATCGTTGCATGCAATAACTGAATTGATGAGTGCATCAGAGGGATGTAATTATTGCTCACAAGATTTAATTTGGAGCGCAGTATAAATTACTTGATGATTTCTTTAATTCAATTGAAGATATCTTCAATTATTTACAACACTTTTGTATTTGCAATTTGTATTGAATTATTGCTCTCTTCATCTGAATTGAAGCTTGCGTCAATTTAATTGTTAATATCGTCAATTCCTTTCACTAAGAAGAGAGCAACGATACAGCTTCCTCCCAAACATCATCAGAGACTGGAATGCAGTACCCCCAGATATCATCGACAAACTGAAAGACTCCAAAGAACCAGTAGTCACTTTCGCTGACATAGTGAAGAGTGGCTCCATGTAAATTTTTTTGCTACTTGACGCTCGCGCGGTGTAACAACGTCGAGAGATGTATCACCGTAACCTATCAAGATCAAGATTCAATTATATCGCTCAACAATTAGTGCAGTTGCTATCAAAAATGCAATCAATGTGCACCATAATTAAGAATTGAAGATATTAATTATTTGAGGAGATCTTTAACTGGATTATTGCATGCATCAAATGAATTGATGATTATCAGATATCTTCAATTAATTGAGTTGATGTTTAATTTGGTGTTCTTTAGCAGCGATCTGCACCTGTGTTCATATAATTTCACACGATCAATCCGACATTTGAGCTGCCACAAAATCAACGAGTAAACTTTTCACTTAACAAAAACGTACGCTGCATTTAGATTTATGCAAAATATCGGGAGCTAGACGAAGCATAAAAACATGTTGGGACAATCCGCGTTTTCCCCATGTGTTGACATCCTAGGCCTATAAATAGATCTATTTTAATCAAAGTCGAAATACAATTGAGAAATGTCATTTAGAAAAAAAAATCATAAACCGAATTCCTTTTTAACATTTTCAAGATAATCCGCATTTGAGCAATTCCTCCGATTAGGCCTATAGTAACCGATCGCGATACGCGATTTTGAAATTGGAGAAGAAATCAGAAATGCAGAGCGACAACTGACATGTGTTCGTCTGTCACGCAATATCTAGACATGATTTTATCAATACAGTTTCACTGAAGTATACAATGCAATTAACATTGCTGGTGACGATGCAGCGTTCTATGTTACAAGATTTCTACAACAATCACTTACAAGTTGAATCACTGTGCAGAAAGTACATTCGTGATAGAATTATTTAAACTTCGAACCCGGTGTAAATTATACACCGCCGGTGCGACCGTTGGAACGAATGAATCATGGAATCAGTGGCGGATTTAAGGGGGGGGGGGGGGGGTACCCAGATTTTTATAATACAATTGACAAGTTTTTTTTCCAGGAGAACTCGTACCCAGATATTGATGGGTACGACTTCTCTTGGAGAACTCGTACCCAAATTTCTGGGTACGAGTTCTCCTGGGTACGGGTTCTCGTGGGTACGAGTTCTCTTGATACCCTACCTGTGTGGTGGGTTGGTAATTTCGTTGCTCAGGGTGTTTATTCTGTTCACAATCCCGTATAAATTGGTGTAAAATACCGTAAAAACTTTCTTGGTCATGGGGAGGATTGTACAGTCAGCCATGTCTAATTTCAACGAGGCTGGATATTTGGACTGACGCCTCTTCCGAATCTCAGACCAGTGTCGCACAAAGTGACCCGGGAAATCTTGCCTGAACCTGGCCGTTTGTTGCGATTAAAATGGGTTTTTCTGAATAATCCTTGTCCGCTTCAACTTTTCGCCTTCAAACATCCTATTAACTCCCTATCACAATTAAACATGTATTTCTTACCTTTACACAGTGTAAATCCCACAGTAATTAAATAAAGTTGATAATGTATGTACCAAATATAGCACATTAAGTAAATTGTTTGATTCACTCATTACAACATACATGTAAGGTTGTGAGGTACTATTCTCTAACTTAAAAAATGTAAAACTTTGATACTTTTTACACAACATAGTAAATAACTGAATAACTGCATCACACGATTTTATAAACAATTCTAAGTGTTAAAAAACTATCCTGTACGTTACTATTCGTTATGTTGTATATATATATGACGTGCAATCTCGCTTTTATTTTTAAGAATAAAATTAAGTCTTATATTCAATGAACATTCACGGTGGACCATCGTGACCATGGTGAAACGATTCAGTGCTTTCCGTGCGATATGATTTAGACAAAGGAAACTTCTATCGAATTTAGCTGTACATAGTCAACTGTGAACTTTGCCTGAGAATTCCAGTGGCGAATTTAGAAGAGAGAGAGAGAGAGAGAGAGAGAGAGAGAGAGAGAGAGAGAGAGAGAGAATTGTCCTCACAAAATGTCCTTACAATTACGTCCTCATAAATGTGACATACAACATATGTGAAAGATGTAATCCGAAATATAACCGACGTTTTCCTAACTTTTTTTCTTCTTATTAATTTTTTAAAAATGATTTTGATGTTCTCCTGGACATCACGGTAAATATCAAAATAAAAAAAAACAAAAAAAAACAAAAAACAAACAAACAAAAAAAAAAAAAAACCAAAAAAAAAAAAAAAACCCAGGAAAATGTAAGATATATCGGACTAGCGAAATATGTAGATACAAAATATTAATGAGGACAAGTGATTTGAGGACTTGTAAGACTTTTATAATATTCTCTCTCAAAAACCCCTTCTTTTTTTTTTTCATAATTCGAAGGAGAGTATTAAATAAACTTCAATCCCTATAGTTATACCTTTTGCCTTTAGAATAATATATGTGTGTATTCTCTTCTACACACATGAGGACGTCCTCACCTAGTGATTTTGGTCGGCGAGAGAGAGAGAGAGAGAGAGAGAGAGAGAGAGAGAGGCGACTATTAGAATATTTTTATGTATAAGTTGTCTTGCCCCGAAATTTTCATTATGAACTTCCGTTCGAGAGTCCTCTTGAATTCTCATCGTTCGATAGGGTAAACACACGAGGCTTTTCAGAATCGATAAATCACGTCATCTTCCACCATGCATTTCTGACATTGATTATGGGAGTTGCAGCAGACGTTATTTGAAGACATTTGGACACAATCCATAAGTATTCAGGACGAAAGGCAACACCCTTCTGTTTAATACCATTATACATTCCACAGAAATTTTGATTCTGAAAAAAATCACGATTCTTGGGCCGGTTTTGTGTTCATATTAAGAGGTCATCTCTGCGCTTGAATTATAATGCCAGGCTGATGAGATCGTGTATATATATTTATTGATGAGATCGATGCATAATTAGATTCATAGACAATAGGAGACTAATACCACGGATTTGTCCAGGTGAAAGATGACGACGCCAGCAGACGAGTGTGGTATCAAAGTAGTATGCAGGATCCGGCCCTTGAATTCCTCGGAGGAAAAGGCTGGTAGTAAATTCGTCGTGAAATTTCCTACTGAGGATTCCATCAACTGTGGGGTAAGTGTTTCTTCCTTGAAATGAATGGGTGTTAGACACATCGATCACAGGTAAAAGCCTCCCATTCATACACATCGAACACAGGTAAAAGCCTCACATTTAGACACATCGATCACAGGTAAAAGCCTCACATTTAGACACATCGATCACAGGTAAAAGTCTCCCATTCATACACATCGAATACGGCTAAAAGCCTCACATTTAGACACATCGATCACAGGTAAAAGCCTCACATTTAGACACATCGAACACAGGTAAAAGTCTCCCATTCATACACATCGAACACGGCTAAAAGCCTCACATTTAGACACATCGATCACAGGTAAAAGCCTCATATTTAGACACATCGAACACAGGTAAAAGTCTCCCATTCATACACATCGAACACGGCTAAAAGCCTCACATTTAGACACATCGATCACAGGTAAAAGCCTCACATTTAGACACATCAAACACAGGTAAAAGCCTCACATTTAGACACATCAAACACAGGTAAAAGCCTCACATTTAGACACATCGATCACAGGTAAAAGCCTCCCATTCATAGACATCAAACACAGGTAAAAGCCTCACATTTAGACACATTGAACACAGGTAAAAGCCTCACATTCATACACATCGAACACAGCTAAAAGCCTCACATTTAGACACATCGAACACAGGTAAAAGCCTCCCATTCATAGACATCGAACACAGGTAAAAGCCTCACATTTAGACACATCAAACACAGGTAAAAGCCTCACATTTAGACACATCGAACACGGCTAAAAGCCTCACATTTAGACACATCGAACACAGGTAAAAGCCTCCCATTCATACACATCGAACACGGCTAAAAGCCTCACATTTAGACACATCGAACACAGGTAAAAGCCTCCCATTCATACACATCGAACACGGCTAAAAGCCTCACATTTAGACACATCGAACACAGGTAAAAGCCTCACATTTAGACACATCGAATACAGGTAAAAGCCTCACATTTACACACATCGAACACGGCTAAAAGCGTCATATTTACAGACATCGAACACGTCTAAAAGCACAGAGTTCGAAATTACCTCATGTCCGTAAGTCCAAGACTAGTAAAAAACGTGTCGGACTAGTAAACTCTTTATAGCACTAGTAAGTCCGTATGGACTAGTAAAAATCCGGAAATCAATCTTGAATTGGTTAAGATTTTAGCAAGATTTGTCTTGAGGGTCTCTTAGATGTTTGAACTTATGGTCGATTACCTGCATGGTTAAGTGTCTATGACATCCTGATCTTCCAAACACATGGTGTGCCTTTGAGACCGCCGTTCTTTGAACGAGCACAAATTCCTATCGATTCTGAACGCCGACTACGCATCACGAGAACAAGTTCGAGGTGCAAGAACTGCAAGTAGTGTGATCTAAGAACATGCACGTTTGTGCGCACATGTTCTCGTCATTCATGACTCTAACACAGGAGTTAGTAACACTATGGCACATGGCTTGGTCAATCAAGTGAATTTTATTGACTTAATTGATAAAATTTCAAACTCCTGTGACTCTTAAGAACTGGGCACGAAAACAACCTGCAACCCTATATGTTCCTCAAGGAATCAAAAGGCACATTAAGTCGAGTTGCGGATTGTAAAAAAGCGCATAATTATGTGGTACAGCAGGGAAGAGTTGTCGATGCTCTCTTGTTTCACCATTTCTGCAGTATTAATGATATAATAACATCCCAATTAAACATTACAGCCTGGCATACCTGTAGCAGGTGCAGCATGGAAGACCACTGGGTTTAAAAAAGTTCAATCTTGAAAAGTTTCCTGGAAAATGATGTTGAATAACATTTTGTTACGTGACAGCTAGCAGCACGGATTGTGTATCACTATGGAAACGTGATTAAGGCAGATTCATCACTCTGAGGCATAATACAAACACGTTAATAGAAAAATAACGCTCGGGAGTTTTTTGTTTGTCATGTAATGAGTTACCTCCCATTGCTCCTGTCCATCATGAAGTACTGCGAGGTACTCTTTCCTTTTAATAATAACTCAAACAGGTTATTTTGTTTTGTTATTTTGTGTCAACTCCCTCACTTCACACTACGTGCACCACAGATTCCTGATGGTACACCAAAATGAAAACAAATGTTTGTTTTATATAAAAGCTTACCTGGTCATGTTAATTCAGGAAAAGTATTTGTCTTTGGAAAAGTGCGAAAAATTGTGCACGTCAATAAAAATCCCTCCCAAATATATAAACATAACGTCAAAGTGACCAGTGATTTTTTTGGGGCCAAAATGCCACCGATATTCGGCTGTTTCCCCTCACTAAAATTATCTATTTTTTCCCAATTATATATATATGTTTTTCCCAATTTCAAATCCAGGGAAATTAGGCCATTCAAAAAATGGGTTACCGTATATTGCTGACAAAGAGTAAATACGGTTTTTTTTTTCTTCAGTTTTATTCTCCAAACCACTGCACATGCAAAAGGTTTTGTAAAGAATATATGTAAAACAATAGAGGCATCCATATAAGCAGATATGCAGCAAAGTATATAGTTTCCAGATACACATTAAGCCATATTATTGACAATTTAATTTGACCGCTATTATATGTAGGGTCAGGCTAATAACAGGAAGTGGCCAACAGTATACTAGGGTTTTACTAAAATCCGAAAAATACAAAGAGGAGAGAGCTGAGACATTCTGGAAACTTGATTATTAATATAGTATTTACAAGATTATGGGTACAAATGCTGGTGAATTAATAATTCATTACTTTCTTTATGAAATTAGACAATAAGTATTTCTTAGAAAAAATAAATAATACAGTACACGACACGAGTTTTATACACCCCACCGTGGAAAGACCACGGTGGAAAATCCACGGAGATACACCGTGTCCTCCGTGTTCCACGGTGTGTGTTATTTGCGAATACACTCAGCTGCTAAGAGCTTTGTTCTGGCCACGGGCGCCTTGCGGGAGATGTGAAAATGTGCCGCAGGCCAAATAATCAAGATAAGGGTGGAATTTTAAGAAAAGAAAAAATGTCAATATTTTCCCCCCTGATACTTGTATTGTTTTTCAGCATATTGAGCCGATTCCAACGATACCAAACACTTTATATTATGTTTTTAAGAAAACCTGGTTTTGACTTTTTTTCTTTTAGTCTTCTTTCTTCATTAAAATATTCTTAAATTATATGTTTAAATAATGCGTACTTGCAGGCAATTCCTGTTTTCAATGCGAATTAGTATATTCAGTAAATGAAAAACACACATGTACAACATGTGATAGGGATATTTAATAATTACTGATGTGCTCTCTCTCTCTCTCTCTGTGACAAATGCGCTGTTTAACATAATTACCTCCATCATATTGTGTTGATATGCATCTTGACAAATATAACTTGATCCAATATAGAAATTAGAGCATTGTCGATGATTAACAAATTGGAATTAATTTATTACGTAATTAATAGAATCAAAAATACAAACCATCGAATGATTTATTTTTAAAATCCCGAGTTAATTACATTTGACCGAGATTTATGTTCGATGTACTTTGATAGAGGTTTTCATAAAAAAAAAATGTTCATCGGTAGTGTCTGGATAATGCAATGATTTTTGTATAATAAGTATATACCATGCAAATTCCTAGGGTCTTTCTCACAGTATAACTAAATTACGGTTAGCTAGTTTGGGTTTTGACTTCTCATGAAAAATGTGAAATATATTGGGTCGACGCGATATCAGATCTAGTCTAAGATCACGGGTATCTTATGCCGACCCAATATATTTCACACTTTCCGCAAGAAGCTAAGCACTTCTGTTGATTTCAAATACACGGATTAGCTGACCCCCATTGTTCTACTGAGGCGAAAACCCCTTCGAATTTGCATGGAATGTACAAGTTATACACAGGTCATTGTTATAGTCATACATCATAGTACCGCTAACCCGACAAACATTTTTTTTTATTTTGAATAAGTTATTGAATGACGAAGTATGACCAAACTGCAGATTGAACTTTATAGAGCCCCGTGCTAACATTACTTATATTTTTCAATGTATCAGAAGGGGTATGTTGCTGGTTATTTAGTTGTGTAAAATTCTTGACAAGCAATAAAATAACAACAAAAATGGTGCTTAAATTGTCCGATTACGAAAACCTTTCAAGTTTTCAAAGTACACCCTCTCCGATTCTACGTGCTTGTAATCAATATTTAAGGATGTAAATCCTCGGTGTCAAATGCAACTAGTTCATGAAAAAAAAATAAATAATATAAATATAAACAGAAATGACTTAACGATTATTTGCTTTTATTCTTATACGCTATCGATTATTAAAATCTTTAATTTAATCTTTAGATGCATTAGATAATGAAAGCAAGAGAGAGAGAGAGAGAGAGAGAGAGCATTGGTAATCATTAATTATAATATTCATGAATGTTTGCACCTTCATAATACATGTTAATGCAAGCGGACTATCTAGGCTTTTTTTTCATCTTCGTTAGCCGAGATTTTTCGTGCACGAAGGCACAGTTGACTCAAAACCCATTGCTAGCGGAGATTAGATGAATTTTACCCCCGTATTATGTTATAACTGACCAAAACCTAGTACGTTTGTTTTACAACTTTCATTCAGAAGACGCGCAAGTTATTGAGTTACTGAATAAACGAGAAAACGTCTGCATTTTTATTTCAATCGTTGTCAACTCTTTACTTTGTGATATTTCAAGACTACATGTACTTAATTCAATTTATTGGATCTCATCACCATTATGCAATGGTATACAAAAATATAAAGACAAAAAGCTGTTATATATACATTTAGTAAATAATACATGCATGTAATAAAGTATTTATCAAGTTAGAAACAAAACCTAAAAAAAAACGTGTTATTATTAATGTGAAGTATGGGCATTCTAATGAAATTTTCTTAATGAAAGTACGGAGTTTTCTAAAGGTTTGTTTAAAAGTAAAGATAGTTTTAATATTTATTTGTTTAAGTGATAAAAATTTGATTCTTTGCTCACATTGCTTCACAGTTGAGTACATAATGAAATTCATATCCAATGTAAACATGTACATGTATATAGCTGACCTTAATTACATATTCCTAAATACAATGAAAACTTTACGTAAAAATAAACTATTGTTTATGGTACACATTTCTTTGAACTGCTGTTTATCAAATTGAAATTACTGGCATGTGATTGTCGTTGTTCATGACCCTTCTTTTATTTGGTGAAATTGTGCTGCAAGTGCCGTGAAACAATGTACCGACGAGTGGTAGGAATAACACAGGTGTTTATATACAGGATGTCGAGAATTTGGGCATTTCATAAAAAGGTGTGAACGTCTGCAGGGAAGCCTACATACGGATATGAACCGAAAACACCAACGTATCATTTAACAACAATTACAAGAATTGAATGATTTATAGCTAATTTCTAAATAAGTAATGGGGTGAGGGCATGTATGCTGGCCAAGCGAAAAGGTTTTTTGGGTGTATCATGTCGGAAATTATGTCTTTGTTTTATCACACGGAGGTACACGGTGGCATCGACGGAGGTACAGGTGACATCCACGGAGATGCGCGGTGGCATCCACGGAGATCCTCCGTGGACTTCAATGTCTAGCTCGCACGGAAAAATAGGACTTCAAAGGTGCCGACCATTTTAAAGGTCCACCGTGTTTGGGGCAAATTTGTTCCACCGCGTTGCGTGGAACACGCATAAAACTCGTGTCGTGTACTGTATCTATACAAGGTATGACTTCCAATATATATTTAATGTTATATAATTTATTTTATGATTTTAAATCAGATCTTAAATAAACCTCAAAAAAAAAAAATGTTATTTGAATTTTATGCATCTTTACCATTTTAATTTACTATGAATGATTTTTCCCAATTTGAGGAAAATGTCACTAATTTTTCCTAATTCAAAAGGAGGGGTGATAGTTTGAAAAACAAAAAAAAATCACTGGTGACAAGAAAAATACTACTGGTTTAGACCTGCTGTGTGTCTTCTACCACAGCTGTTTACTCGAGTCTGCACACTACATCTTTTACATCATGGAATCCCAGAATACAAATTAATATATATGGACAGGAAATACAGAAAACTGAAGATTTAAGATGAAATCAGTGACTCTGTAAAAATAAAAAAGAATATATATTGAAAATGCGTAATTTTAAAAATTATATGTGTATATGTAAAATAACTTATGTGCATTATTTTTCAAATAATTTGTTTGTAGTATGCCCCTAACTGTTCACCATTTCATGTTACAAGAGACATGGTAGAGGCATTTGTTACTGTGTCTCTGTTAAGGTTTGAACCTGGGACTTCTAGCATACCAGGTTCAGTGTTCTTGAAATGTTTTATTTTTATTTGTCAGACATTTGAACTGATAACACTTATAAAATAGAGGATAATTCTCCTCTCTTTTGTTATTTTTAGCCGTTTATACCGATATAACAGCAATAAATGAGTTTTACAGACAACCTTTAATTCTATAAATGAATGCAATTTGAGTCAGCCTCCAAAAATCATCTTTTTTTCATAGACTAATTCATAGAATTTGTATGTAAGCATTGTTGTTGACTTTTGCAGGGAAAGCTGTTTGTTTTTGACAAAGTTCTGAAGCCCAATGTAACTCAGGAGCAGGTGTATGAAAATGCGGCAAGACCTATCGTAGCAGGTTTGTATTATATAGTTGTATTGTTACAAACTAATCTGTGATGCAGATCAGTATTGTTACAAACTCCTCTGTGATGCGGATCAGTATGATAGCTGTGTGATTGCTAGACTGCATCAATGTAAAGTCATAATGTACATCAATATTCACTCTTCTTCCAGATGTACTGGGCGGATACAATGGAACCATTTTTGCGTACGGACAAACATCTTCTGGAAAAACCCATACTATGGAGGTCAGAATCTTTTGAAAAGCAAACTCTTTCATATTTATTTTAAGATGATTGATTGACATAAACACAATTACTAGGGCTGAAATGATTCACTGAAATATCAATACTGTTCAATGTAAATGCTCAAATTTAATGTTCGATTCAAAAGGCATCTCGCTGTACGACAGTTTGGAAACAGTTTACTTTTGAAATTGTGACTGTGAATCTTAGCAATTAAATTTTTCTTCAAAGTTATTATTGGTTTCTTCTGTAAAATTATCGTATTAAAAATGTTTAATCATGGCATAAGTATTGCATTATGTAGCGAATTGTGAGGGGGGTGTATCGTTTCAGCGTAACAATTACAATAATTAGTAAAGGTCTTTAGTATACATAGTATATACTTATAATTTGTGTAGTTTTGGGTAGGTGACGTTATTTTGTTGATATAGATACATGTTTATGATAATTAACGCGAGTATGTACTTATAATTCTGTGTGTTAGTGTCTCTGAGTACTAGGAGTTTTGGGTAGGTGACGTTATTTTGTTGATATAGATACATTTACATGTATATATATGATAATTTAACGCGAGTATGTACTTATAATTCTGTGTATTAGTGTCTCTGAGTACTAGGAGTTTTGGGTAGGTGACGTTATTTTGTGATATAGATGTGATAATTTAACCTGAGTATGTACTTATAATTCTGTGTGTTAGTGTCTCTGTGTAGGAGTTTAGGGTAGGTGACATTATTTTGTTGATATAGATGTGGTAATTTAACTTATGATTCTGTGTGTTAGTGTTTCTGAGTAGGAGTTTTGGGTAGGTGATTATATTGATTGATCTCCATATGACCTTGACCTCAAGGTCAAAATTAAAGGTTTTTACAATGGATTCGTGTCAGGGCCATGACTTCTTTGTTCTTTGACATAGGCATACCATATTTGACACATGAGTGTATCACAATGAGACGATGTGTCGGATACTTTCATTACCTCTATATGACCTTGAACTTTGACCTCAAGGTCAAAATTGATTATAGGGTTTTGACATAGTCATACCATAAGCCATGGGTGTATCACCATGAGACTATGTGTCATGTACATTCATGACCTCTTTATGACCTTGACCTTTGATCTCAAGGTCAAAATTATAGGTTTATACCATGGATTTGTGCTCGGACTATATCTTCCATTTTCTTCTACAAATGCATACCATAATTTTACACTCAGGAAAGAGGTAATTTATACCTATTAACAACACCCTTTGGGAGATTGTGGTAAGCGGGGGGTATTCTTAGTGAGCATTGCTCACAGTACCTCTTGTTCCATTTGATACATGTATGAGGATTATTGTTACATGTTGTTCAGTGAAAAAGTTTGTGTACATTTAAATGCAAATTAGTGTTCATCAGTAATTGTATGAAGCTGTGCTCATTTAATTCACTTAGCACCGAATTGATTTATATTTAGATGAGTAAGATGAGGGAGAATGTTTTAAATTAGGTGTACTATGATTACATAATTGCTGTACATGTACAATTAAACCTTATTCATAGCTGCAGGAGAATGCAGATGAGTTTGACTCTGAAAAAAAAAACGTTCCTGAATTTTAAGATCTGCTGACTGCCTTCAAGATTCAAGTGTAGACAAAGATTTGAGTGTAGACAAAGATTCAAGTGTTGTCAAAGATTCAAGTGTTGTCAAAGATTCAAGTGTCAAAAAAGATTAGACAAAGATTCAAGTGTTGTCAAAGATTTAATTGTGTTTCCAATTTTTGTACAGGGTGTTCTCGGGGACACTAAAATGCATGGCATCATTCCTCGCATTGTACAGGACATCTTTAACTACATCTACGGCATGGAGGAAAACCTAGAATTTCACATCAAGGTATGTAGATCTAAATGTGACATGTCACTGAGGAAAACCTAGAATTTCACATCAAGGTACATAGATCTAAATATGACATGTCACTTAGGAAAACCTAGAATTTCACATCAAGGTACGTAGATCTAAGTATGACATGTCACCGAGGAAAACCTAGAATTTCACATCAAGGTACGCGTAAATCTAAATATGACATGTTACTGAGAAAAACCTAGAATTTCACATCAAGGTATGTAGATCTAAATATGACATGTTACCGAGAAAAACCTAGAATTTCACATCAAGGTATGTAGATCTAAATATGACATGTTACTGAGAAAAACCTAGATTTTCACATCAAGGTACTTAGATCTAAGTATGACATGTTACTGAGAAAAACCTAAATTTTCACATCAAGGTTCGCGTAGATCTAAGTATGACATGTTACTGAGAAAAACCTAGAATTTCACATCAAGGTACGCGTAGATCTAAGTATGACATGTTACTGAGAAAAACCTAGAATTTCACATCAAGGTATGTAGATCTAAATATGACATGTTACTGAGAAAAACCTACAATTTCACATCAAGGTATGTAGATCTGAATATGACAAGTTACTGAGAAAAACGTAGAATTTCCCACAAAAAGTTATTTTATTTTGTAATTCAGAATTTTGTGGCAAATCTGGAGAGGGGTCATTTTAGCCATATCGAGGCCTCCACTTCTCACCTCCCACCCCCTTTCTTCTGTGTAAAAGGTATAAACGTGGGTCACAACTACCCACACCCCTGCCCCCTTAAAAATTTTGTTTGTTCTGCCACTGCTTTGGTTGATTGATGAATTTAATTTTGCATATAATATATACATTTAACTCAGTCAAAATGTTTTTTCACTCTGCTTTTATGCCAGAATGATAATTTCTTTCGTGATTTAATCCACACGTCTATGATTTTTTATGTATAATAATATATATGTCCCGGGACGTGCGTTTTCAAGTTCTTAGTTTTAAATGGTTTATTTCTGTTTCAGGTTTCTTATTTTGAGATCTACATGGACAAAATTCGAGATCTCCTCGATAGTAAGTTGTAATTTATTCGAGATCTCCTTGATAGTAAATTGTAATTCTTAATCTACTGTTAACATGATAAATATGCCAGGACCAAAATAAGGTCATGAAATTACCATGAGTTTTTTTTAGGTCACCTGAATTCATTCAGGTGACCTATTGCTATCTGTTTTTGTCCGTCGACGTGCGTTGTGCGTTAACATTTGAACATTTTCAGCTTCTTCTCTGAAACCCCTGAACCAATTTCAACCAATTTTGGCATATAGCATCTGTGGGTGGAGGGGAACAAAAATTGTGAAATTCGTGGTCCCTGCCCCCCTGGGGCCTGAGGGGTGGGGCAAAAACCATCAAAATGAGTGTAATTTTAAAAAATCTTCTTCATTACTCCTGGACATCAAGAAGTCAAACTGTGGGCATAATTATAATGAACGTTGAGCCCTCTACCAAAATTGTGAAATTCATGGCCCCTGGGGCAGGGGTTCTTGTGTTAGGGTGGGGCTCTATTGGTCATATAGTGAAAATGTAGAAATTCTTTGAAAATCTTCTTCTCTGTCTCTGGGTATTAAGTAGACAAATTAATAGCATGGTAATGATGAGCAAGGATGCCTCTTTATAACCCCCACAACAAGTTGTGGAGGGTATACTGGAATCGGGCTGTCCGTCCGTCCGTCTGTAGACGCAATGGTTTCCGGGCTCTAAAGCATTATCCTTTCCACCTACCATCACCATATCATATATATGGACTACCCATGGGATGAAGATGTTCCCTATCGATTTTGGGGTCAAAAGGTCAAAGGTCAAGCACACTGGACATTGAAGTAGCAATATGGTTTCCAGGCTCTTAAGCGTTATCCTTTCCACCTACAGTCACCATATCATACATATGGACTACCCATGGGATGAAGATGTTCCCTATCGATTTTGGGGTCAAAAGGTCAAACGTCATGCGCACTGGACATCGAAGTAGCAACACTCAGAAAAGAGGTAGTTTATACCTATTACCAACACCCTTTGGGAGATTGGGTTAAGCAGGGGGTATTCTTAGTGAGCATTGCTCACAGTACCTCTTGTTAAAAATTGTGAAATTCATGGCCCCTGGATCAGGGGTTCTGGTGCTAGGGTGGGGCTCTATAAGTCATATAGTGAAAATGCATTATTTCTTTGAAAATCTTCTTCTCTGTCCTTGGGTATTAAGTAGACAAACCAATAGCATGGTTATGATGAGCAAGGATGCCTCTTTCAAAATTGTGAAATTCATGGCCCCTGGGTCAGGGGTTCTGGTATTAGGGTGGGGCCCTATTGATCATATAGTGAAAATGCATTTTATTTCTTTGAAAATCTTCTCCTCTGCTGCTGGGTATTAAGTAGACAAACTAATAGTATGATAATGATGATCAAGGATGCTTCTTTCAAAACTGAAATTTATGGCCCCTGGGTGAGGGGTTCTGGTGCAAAGGCTGGGCTGACCACATAGCTATTCAATGTTTCTTCCATCCAAAAGTAAGATTTTTATATTTAAACACAAACCTAATTCAAACATTGGAAGGTTGTTACATGATACTCAGGTGACCTATAAGGCCCCTGGGCCTCTTGTTTAATGTATTATGTATTTAACCTGATAGGAGGCTGAAGGCAACGGTTTTTATGCTGTAGGCCATCTTTAAAAAATTAATTGTTTGCCCTCTCAAGAACCAGCTTTTAAGATTTGGGTGGGTAGGGATTTTTTTTATCATATCAGCTATGCTAAATGTTGGGGAAAAAAGAAGAAAAAATTCAATTCAATGCAAGGCAAATTGACATTTATAATGTTTAAAGTTCAGGGTTGCTAGGTTAGTGTTTGGGAGTATCCCCTCTGACTTCACAAGGCAGCACGACTGGAAAACTGATTGAAATTTCTCAAGCAGAACTGGGTGAGATTTCTCAAGCAGAACTGGTTGAAATTTCTCAAGCGGAACTGGGTGAAATTTCTCAAGCAGAACTGGGTGAGATTTCTCAAGCAGAACTGGAGGAAATTTCTTAAGCAGAACTGGGTGAGATTTCTCTAGCAGAACTGGGGGAAATTTCTCAAGCAGAACTGGGGGAAATTTCTCAAGCGGAACTGGGGGAAAATTCTCAAGCAGGGCTAGAAATATTTTTATTCACTGCTCAGTTGGGCTATCAACTTGAATTTTTACTGGTCAAATGATAATTTTACTGTCTTGTCGGACAAGTGGATAGAGATGTCAACGGGTGAAATATCCAATTGGATCGCAACTCAACCCTATGAGTTTCACACGATTTGGAGATGATTAAAGTCACTTGATCTGTTGCATACATATCAAAATTATCTAATTCTTTCTCATCTACACATTTTCTGAAAGCAAACTTCCATTTATATTCAGCACTATAATCTCAGACACTTAAAATTTTAAGGTGGGCAGTTTAGAATCAGCCGGTCAGGAGAGGGCAAATAAGGAATTTTGTTTGACGATGGCCCTCTGTAGAAAATTCAATGCCTGATCTGTTAACATTGTAAGATTCTTTATACAGTACCCGCAACGTTATTCTTGACATGATAAACGATAGAACATGATACACGCACGATAGGATAGGATACACGCACGATACGATAGGATACACGCACGATACGATATGATACACGATAAACCTGATAAACGCAAAACCTGATAAACGATCTTCACGATAGACCTGATAAACGCAAAACACGATAAACGATCTTCACGATAAACAGAAAACCTGATAGAAATGTTATAAATTTAGAAACGATTTAGACAGAACGAAATTTTGATACCTACAACATAATTACATTATGTTGATAATAATATTGAAGGATTTCAATGTTCATTATATACCTACATTACGGACAACGCGGATTTCTTGTTTTCGGTAATCTATAGGTAACTCAGGAAACCTGCGTTCTCATCGCGGGATGACTATCAGTTACCTGTCCCCGTCGCGGTAACATTTGTTTAAAACATTGATCGGTTTTATACCATATAATTTCTTTAATCCACGGTCGTACATTTTTCTTTTTGTTTTTAATTTTATTTATGTTTTTTATGCCACCACAGCTAAAATAAAAAAACTAAAATATATACGGCATTGAATTCATTATTTGATATCTATATGAATTTTCTCAGCCAATTCTAAAACTTGTATTGTCACCTAATGTTTAATATATAAATTATATAGGGAATTAACTATATGTAATATAATGTAGTGATATCATGCTTCAGTAGCTCTCTTATGCTAATGTATATTACCTAGATTATGAAACAAAACCAAGTAATATTGTGTGTGTAGCGAGGAGGGGGTTATTTTGCATCAAGCTCTAAGTTCACGGCTCATTCAACATCTCAAGTTATTTTCATAACGACCGCTTTAAAAAAATCAACCGCACTACACCTGTTAGATATTTGTACACTATGAATGATAATTGATAGTCATAAGTAACTGGAACATATTTATTTGAATTGATATTTTGTTAACAAAACATAAATAAACTGTTTAAAAGAACATAAACAAAACCCGGCTTGTTTTAAATTCGCAATTTGAAACTCTTAGTGTGTAAAAAAAAATTCAAATAATCATCAAAACCAGCATAAATTTCCAGTATCTACACGTACGACTATTGGTACATGTGTACATGTACAAGTAAAAAAAAACACAACAACGATGACAGCGGAATCGTGCCCAGTTGAGCAGAATTTTGGGGGATGCAACACCCTTGCACCCTTTTAAAACTTAATCTTCTAAATGTGTGAAATACAATGTCCCTGAGAATGTTAGCTGTCAAAACACGGGTGATACACAAAATCAGATATAAGGACGCGCACAAGTTCAGCAGTTGCTATATAAGTAGCATACAGGTGAAAAAAATCGGAAGAAAAAGAACCATTATTAAAATATACATGTATGTGATAAACAATGTAATTTACTGATTTTTCTTTTCAAATCGGAACTCCCTATTTTTCTGTTAGTGTTCATTACAAATAATTGTTTCTAGACAAACAAATGTTTATGAACTTCAAATGAAGGATCGAGCTTTCAAATTTACTGTCCTCGGTTTGCTCGACAGACCACTGCCTACTTTCCAGACTACTTAGAATTAAATTGTGATAAATTTTCACTCTCTCTGGACAGACAAATAGCTCTTCTTCTGCCTTAAAATCGACAACTTTATGTTCTCCTTCAAATATACCGTCTTTCCTCGATTCCTAAAAATAGCTTCTTTAACAAAACGAATAAAGGTTTCGGAAAGTATCGTACTTTTTCCTTAGATTTTATATACGATCCCGATAGTTTCCGAAGCTACACAATAAACGATTTTCACGATAAACGGGAAACCTGATACACGCAAAACACGATAGAAAACGGAAAACCTGATACACGATAGGATAGGATACATGCACGATACGATAGGATACACGCACGATACGATAGGATACACGCACGATAGAGCACGATAGGAATGTCAAGAATAACGTTACGGGTACTGTACATGCTACACTGTGTTGATTGACATGCACCCTGATGCTTCATGTCTTAGGCATTATGAGATTGAAAACTTGTTTCTTGTTAACAGTTTCTAAGGTGAATTTGTCTGTACACGAAGACAAGAACAGAGTGCCCTATGTCAAGGTAATGTTGTCCATCTGTCTGTCTGTATGTGTGTCCATCTGTCTGTCTGTATGTGTGTACATCTGTCTGTCTGTATGTGTGTCCATCTGTCTGTCTGTATGTGTGTACATCTGTCTGTCTGTATGTGTGTCCATCTGTCTGTCTGTATGTGTGTACATCTGTCTGTCTGTATGTGTGTACATCTGTCTGTCTGTCTATGTCTGTCTGTCTTTCTTTATGTATACCTGTCTGTCTAAGAATGCCTGTCTGAATTTTTGTATAGTTCATTAAACTGAAATTCTATGTTAGTGACCTGGATTTAGTTTTGTTTGACATACAGACTTTTAGTGTATGTGTAAATCTATATGGGAATGAGGTCACATGAAATGTAGAAATTTTACCAGACAAAGAACTGATTTACTAGATTATGACAGCTTGTAAAACTTCAAATAAAATGCATACAAACATGAAAGTCCTACTTTCACTTTAAATTGATCAATAAGACTTAAATTATAATTAGCATATTTGATCGCTGATGGAGAATCTTTTGAAATAATTATGTAATAGTTTTATCTAGTTTTGAAGATCTATACTCTTGACAACGCGTTATAGTAGAACCTGTTTGTTTACCGAATTTTAGAGAAATGTCCTTGATGTCATTTTATCCAACTTAAATGTATAGAGTTTTAGATGGCTTATTTTAATTTCACAGGGGGCCACTGAAAGGTTTGTGTCCAGCCCTGAAGAAGTAATGGAAGCGATCGATGAAGGAAAAAGCAATCGCCATGTGGCTGTTACTAGTAAGTTATTGTGTGACCAATAAATGTATATCATTAGTCATCAGGAAGTCAACATCAGCAGTTGACATTAAATTAGCGAGTTGACATTAATAAGTTGACATCAGTGAGTTGACATCAGTGAGTTGACATTAATAAGTTGACATCAGTAAGTTGACATCAGTGAGTTGACATCAGTGTGCTGACATCAGTAAGTTGACATCAGTGTGCTGACATCAGTAAGTTGACAACAGTAAGTGGACATCAGTAACTTGACATAAGTGAGTTGACATCTGTAACTTGACAACATCATTGAGTGTTGTTTCCCTATTGATTGTCCTGGAATTCAGTGCTAGGATCTTCCTGTGATGTCGATTGAAGCTTTCAGAAAACTGGGCCGCCTCTTGGATAAATTTTGGCCACAGTAGGCGTATCAAATGTATTGTCAAATCGTGTACCATTAAATTTACACACCGTGACCAGACTTTGTTGTCAAATCGTGAACCATTAAATTTACGAGCCATGACCAGACTCTGTTGTCAAATCGTGAACCATTAAATTTATGAGTCGTGACCAGACTCTGTTGTCAAATTGTGAACCATTAAATTTACGAACCGTGACCAGACTCTGTTGTCAAATCGTGAACCATTAAATTTACACACTGTGACCAGACTTTGTTGTCAAATTGTGTACCATTAAATTTACGAACCGTGACCAGACTCTTGTCAAATCGTGAACCATTAAATTTACGAACCGTGACCAGACTTTGTTGTCAAATCGTGAACCATTAAATTTACACACCGTGACCAGACTCTGTTGTCAAATCGTGAACCATTAAATTTACGAACCGTGACCAGACTCTGTTGTCAAATCGTGAACCATTAAATTAACACACCGTGACCAGACTCTATCTAACAATAGTAAATGATTGTCAATCCACAAATCAAGGTGTAGATATTTCCTGACAGAAAAAGAAAAGCTTGTTGTCAGCCATATTTGACCAAAGAAAATGAATTAATATTATACAGGGTTCCAAATTACCGCTCGCCCACTCGCATTGGCGACTAAACTTTGCTTGTGGGCAACCAAAATTTTCGTTCTCGTCGCCCACTTGGCGACCATAATTGTCCGATCAACATTTTTCTTTCCGACCGATCCGAGTCCTATTATAATTGAAATTCAATTTCCGGTTGAGGTTTTGCCACTTGGCGAGACATGCATGATTCCTGGGGTATCAAACCTTACAAAATGTATTTAAACCAGAAATTGAACAACACAAGGGTTACTTCAAACGAAAAGAAAGCGTCTGCTTTTAACCAAAGTGGAAAGAAGGGGAGAATAAGGCTCGATGACGGCAAAAAGGGGATGACCTGCTGTGTGTACAAAACATGACACGAAAGGTCCAGTCGTTGTGACAGCTTGCCCAAGTTATAAACTTGACAGCATCGTAAAGCTGAGAAATTTTGAAATAAACATAGAAAGCCTGAAGAAACGTGTGTTAAAGTCAGACGCCGTGAAGATCATAAAGTTGTTAGGTTGACGAAATGAGAGAGGTATTTGAAAGAATTACGGAGAAGGAAAAAGAATTTAAATATTGATATTTTAATTTTTTAAATAAATTGCAATGTGGCCTGATGTTTCTTTTTTCTTGTAAAAAAAAAAACACAACCCCATGTTATTCAATTTCATGATATGTGTGGGCTACTAAAATTTCATGTGAGCTAACAGAATTTCTTATTCAGAGGCCCACTTGGCCCATAAGGTATTCAGTCGAAGTTGGAACCTTGTTATATTATACAGAATGTATGTCCATTTTATGTTTGTGCTTAAATTTGCTGGTGTATATCACAGAGGCATACTGACCGTTACTGACCATTCACTGACCTCTAGAAATGATAGTTTAGAATTAAGGTGTGTGTGTAGTTATTAGAATTAAGGTGTGTGTGTAGTTATTTGGTGGTTTGTTTAGAATTAAGGTGTGTGTGTAGTTATTTGGTGGTTTGTTTTTAGAATTAAGGTGTGTGTATAGTTATTAGAATTAAGGTGTGTGTGTAGTTATTTGGTGGTTTGTTTAGAATTAAGGTGTGTGTGTAGTTATTTGGTGGTTTGTTTTTAGAATTAAGGTGTGTGTGTAGTTATTAGAATTAAGGTGTGTGTGTAGTTATTAGAATTAAAGTGTGTGTAGTTATTTGGTGGTTTGTTTAGAATTAAGGTGTGTGTATAGTTATTAGAATTAAGGTGTGTGTGTAGTTATTTGGTGGTTTGTTTAGAATTAAGGTGTGTGTATAGTTATTAGAATTAAGGTGTGTGTGTAATTATTTGGTGGTTTGTTTAGAATTAAGGTGTGTGTAGTTATTAGAATTAAGGTGTGTGTGTAGTTATTTGGTGGTTTGTTTAGAATTAAGGTGTGTGTATAGTTATTAGAATTAAGGTGTGTGTGTAATTATTTGGTGGTTTGTTTACAGATATGAATGAACACAGTTCACGTTCCCACAGTGTGTTTCTGATTAACGTGAAGCAGGAAAATCTGGAGAACCAGAAAAAACTGAATGGTAAACTGTACCTTGTGGACTTGGCAGGAAGTGAAAAAGTACGTATGAACAAATTTCACATTCGTCAAAATATGATATGCATAAGATTTGTTTGATGATATTCTGCAGTTGAATCTTGGTATCTCGAACCTTGATATTTTGAATTTCTCAATGTATTTTAACCTCAATATCTTGACTCCTCAGTTATTTCGAAGTTTTTTTATGGCCCCATCGAGTTCACGATTAGGAGGTTTGACTGTAATGAAACTGGTTATGGTTGTGCAGTGGTTAGGGTGCCTGTTTTGCAGCCTGGAAGTCTGGGTTTGATTTTCAATCAAACTTAAAAGTTTTAACATAGGTAGTGAACAATCCTTCAACAGGTCCCCAGCATTAGAAACCGTGGGTATTTTGGGTATAAGAAACTAAAAGTCCCATGTCTCACAGTAGACATTGGCACTCACTGCCAAAGTCATACACATCATGCATAAGATAAAATTTAATGGTTCCTGGCTTGATGTTTCATCATTAGGTTTAGTAGATTAAATGAGCGTGTGTGGACTTTCAGAATCTCCATCATGATCACGAGGAAATGTTTTTTGTTTTCGGTGATTGTGCCATTATGCCATCAATTAAAAACTTGGAAGGATAATCTCTTCCCTCTGTAATCCAATCTGTTTTGATTAGATCTAGTTCTTGTGTTTTGTGTGCAAACATGATTTAAAAAAAGGGAAATTCTTATCTCATCTAATAATTAAGCTTGAATATCATCTGGAAAAATGCATTGTCATAATGATGTCTAGATGTGTATCACAAACAGTGAAAGTATCTCATATAATGATGCCCATTGGTATATGATACCCATTGGTATTTCATATAATGATACCCATTGGTAAAGTTTAACCATATATTGATGACTATTGATATTTCATATGATGCTTATTGGTATTTCATTAAATGATGCCCATTGACATTTCATACAATGATGCCCTTTGGTATTTCATTTAATGATGCTCATATGATAACGTGCATTGTTTTAGGACCCTTGAAAACTCAAACTCTTGAATACTCTATGGTTTCCTGGATTTCTGAATGCCTGCAACAATAAGGAGGGGTAAAGGGGGCAGGGGGATGGGGTGGGGTTGGTTGGTTGGGTTGGGGTTGTTCTTTATTCTTCTAGTGAGTACACCTTTTTATTTTGGACAAGACAGGGTGTTCACTATTACCTAACAACCTTTTGTAGGTCAGTAAAACTGGAGCAGAAGGTGCTGTATTAGATGAAGCTAAGAACATCAACAAATCACTGTCCGCTCTCGGAAACGTCATTGCTGCATTGGCTGATGGAAACGTAAGTACAGTTAAACCTGTCTAATCCAACAACCTGTCTAACCCAACATCCCGTCTAACCCGACAACCCGTCTTACCCGACAACCTGTCTAATCCGACAACTTGTCTAACCCAACACCCTGTTTAATCCGACAACCTTTCTGACTCGTGAAGCTGTCTAATCCGACAACAGGTCTAATCTGACAACTTGTGTAAATTTTAGGTATGTTTTTTGCAGGAATCTTAATGCAGCTCCATTTGATGTAGAATATGAATTCTCATTATTTCACAATCATTTAATTCTTATTGTATCCTTGTCTCTGATTGGTCAAATTCCAATTGAGGAACTTAAGTTATTTTTGTATAACCTGGTTTGGTATGGGGACATACCCCCTTGACAACCAGATGTCGGGACTATTTTTTTTCTCTCTCTCTAAATTT